>NW_027466292.1:102500-120935 GCF_046127955.1 Nelusetta ayraudi | reverse complement strand
CTTCCAGCAGCGAAAGCCGAGTGATTTATCGGCTCTGGGCGAAGCTTTATTTCACCTGTCCAGGGTGACAAAACTACCAAATACAGCCACCCCGCGACCCCTTTGTGACATCACAAGGGGGTGAAAGTTTCCATGGCCGATGAAGAAGATGAATCTGCTTCTGTCAGAAAACTTCAAATGTTGCGAGAGCATCCGGCAGCTCGTCATCGCAGAGCAAAAGGAACTCTAGAATTTTCCTCCTTTTCACCGTTGGTAGCTTTGGGATATTGGACACGCCCACTTCTGCCGCCCGTCACGTCACGTTGTCAGGCGGCACAAAAGGCGGCTGCAGGGGGCGGAGCTGAAAGAAGGAAACATCCGTCAGAACCGGAGCCACAAAAACACTTTTGTCTGTTTTTCTTTTTCTTTTTCTTTTCTTTTTTTCCTTTTTCCGTCGTCGTCGTCGTCGTCGTCATGCCGACTGGGGCTTCTCGGGGGTGGTGGTGGGGGGGCTCATCACCACTTGTACTCTCTGGGGGGTGGGGGTGGCGTCCGGTGAAACTGGCAACCCCCCCGTTTGTCGTTTGAATATTTCATCTCCTCCAATCGCAGTCCTCCGATCTCAGCGGCTCCGCGACCTTCGACGTGACCTCTGCGCCACCTCCGCCGCATTCTTTGACAAATTAGCTCACTTCTCAGTTTGTGGCCAATCAGGGTTCAGCCATCAGTCCCTGGGGGGGTGGAGGGGCGGCGCCCTGACATTTAACAGCGCGGCCGCCGCCACTGTATAATCACCTGCTGGGTTTTTTTCTCAGCTTGGCAAACTTTGTTTCATTAAGATTAATGATAAACAGCCAGGGGGGGCGAGGGGGAGGGCCGGGGGTGGGTGAGGGGGAGGGGGAGAGGGGGGAGGCGTGTCTCGTCACAACGGAAAGGTCAAAACAGGAAGTGAAGGCGAGCGAGAGAGTTATGACAAGTAACGGCTCCTAGCCTCGCCCGGCCCCGCCCACCTGGCTCCGCCCACTTCCTGCACTTCCTGTTTTAATTTACAAGCTGCAGTGGCTGCCATTTGTTTCCTGGATAGGACGGAGGGAGGAACAAGGGAGGAAAGAAGGAAGGAAGGAGAGAAGGGAGGGAGGGAGGAAGGAAGGAAGGAAAGAAGGGAGTGAGAGAGGAAGGAAGGAATGAAGGAAGTGAGGAAGGAAGGAAGGAAAGAAGGGAGTGAGAAAGGAAAGAAGGGAGTGAGGAAGGAAGCAAGGAAGCAATGAAGGAAGTGAGGGAGGAAGGAAGGAAAGAAGGAGAAATGAAGGAAAAGAGGGAGGAAGAACAGAAGGAAGAAGGGAAGAAGGAAGGAAGTGAGGACATGACCGACACTCGAACCCGCCGCTCGGCTTCCATCCTGATCCTCCTGGATTCGATTCCCGCCTGTAAATCCTCGGGAAAAGAAAAAATTTGAAGGCCGAGCCCTTGAAGTGGAGGAAATAATGAGGGGAGGGGCGGGGGAGGGGGGTAAAGGGAGTGGCGGGAGGGGTCGGGGGGAAGAAGGGGGGTTGGGGGGGGGGCGGAGCTTCTGATATGTTTTAATAATCAGCTCCTCGGGCGTCTCTGGAGCCGCCACATGAAAGCGCCGGCGCCGGGCTCTCCTTCACATCAGCTCGCGGCTAATTGCTTCCAAACCGAGGCCGCCTTTGACCTCTGCTGGCCCCGCCCCCTTTAGCCCCCCCCCCCACCGCCGCCATTGCTATGCAGCCGGCGCTCCGTCCTTAAAAAAGAAAAGTGTTTTCAAACGGGCTCGGCCGGCCGGTTCAAGGGGAAGTTCAGGCTCCTCCCCTGGTGGCGGAGAATCCCAATCATCCGCACGGAGAGAGAAGAGAAAGAAGAGCAACGTTCTTCTTCTTCTTCTTCTTCTTCTTCTGTCTGGTTAGCCTTTTAGCTAACGGGAGCTAACTGCTTGTTGTTAATTATCAGAGGGTTAGGGTTGCATCTCCTGTAGGGGGCGCCGTGGTTCCCTGGTGATGGATTGGAACCCGCTGCCTGCTGGTTCCAAGGTTCCGTAGTCAAGGTGGAGGGAAAATGGAGAAAAGAAATGGAACGGGGCCTGAACAGGAAATGCTACATTTCACCTTTTGTTGCGTTCAGTGGGTCGTCTTGCGCGTCGGGAAAACCGATCAATAAAGTTTCAGCTTGTTTGAACGGTGACGGTTGTTGTTGTCGCCGTGGCTCTGGCCTCCTCCGTCAGCTGCCGACACTGCTGGCAGCTGTCACTTCCTGTCGCCGGCAGCTGACGGAGTCCCGTCACCTTCCGAACGACGGAAGCAATCTGGTTCCTTGTCGCGGCTCGTTAGCGTCGCCCCCATCAGGCTTCACGCTGCACTGCGTGCACGGTGGAGGGCCAAGCAGACTGTGTTTGATGGAAAGAAGGAAGGAAAGGAGGTGGAAGGAAGGAAGGATGAGAGGAAGGAAGGAAAGGAGAAGAACTGAAGAGCTTCGCTTCTCCGAGAAAGCAAAGTTTTTCTTGTTTTTCTTGTTTTCTTTCAGCTTCTTTTTAATCTCCTCCTCTTCTAATATTCCAAGCCGTCAAAGCAGCGCACGCCTCGGCGAGGACGACGCCCCCCTTCCCTCGGGCGCGGGAGAGTTTGGCGGCTCGGAAAGAATGAAAAAAAAAAGAAAAAAAAAATAGAAAAAAAAGAGTCATTAATGCGCTGCTTTACGGCTCGGCCGTGCGGGGAAGCGGCGGCGCTGACGTAACGGAGCGGCGGCGCCGAGCGAGCGGCGGAAAGAGGAGGATATTAAAAGGCGCCCGCCGCTGCCGCTAATGTATTCATGAGGCGGCGAGATGCAGAGCGAGGAAGTGGTGGCAGTGATGATGATGATGATGATGATGATGATGATGATGAGCTCCCAGATCAGTGTTTTTTCCTCCTTTTATTTTCTAACATTGAACAAAATGAAAGCGTTTCGCTCGTCAGGTCTGGTGGGTTGCCAGTCGAGCAGAAAAGGACACCCTGTGTGTGTGTGTGTGTGTGTGTGTGTGTGTGTGTGTGTGTGTGTGTGTGTGTGTGTGTGTGTGTTTCACTCCCTTGGGGAAAAAAACAAGTTAATGTTTTTGGCAAAGAGTCTCAATTTTCCATTTAAGGTCTTGAGTCATGCAAACGACTTCAGGAGTTCTAAACCTTCTGGTCGGGTTCTGGTTCTGGTTCGACTACTTGAGATTTGGGCTTTTAACGCAGCTTTTTTTCTTTTGAAAAGAACAAAAATCTCTCCGTCTCATTCCTTGGCTTTTTTTTAATTTTTTTTATTCTGTCTTTTGTCTTCTTCTTCTTCTTCTTCTTCTTCTTCTTGAACAACTGAAGGACTCAGGAAGCCAAATATTAAATAAAGGAAAGCAAGTGGGAGTTTGCGACATGGTGCCACAGCGGCTCTTTTAACAGTCGACTTAATTAATATGTTTCACCCCGAAGGCTGAGTGAGTCATCAGCACCCAGTGTTTACCAAGAGGCTGTGTGTGTGTGCGTGTGTGTGTGTGTGTGTGTGTGTGTGTGTGTGCGTGCATGTGTGCGTGCGTTTGTGTGTGTTTTAATGGCGTTCAGAGATTTGCACTAAGCCTCGTTTCCCGGAAAACCTCAGAGTGACTGCTGGAAGCTCCGCCCCCTTTTGAAAAAAAAACAAAAACTGTCAGGTCAGTCAAGATGAGGATGTCATCAGGTGCAGCTTCCTCTTGCTGTGGGGAGGAACAAAGGGGCGGAGCCAACACCGGGCTAGTGGGTGTGGCCCCTTTGTGACATCATAAAGAGCTGAATACCAGAATTGAGTGTTGGGGGGGGGGGGGCTTTTTTGTTGGACGACGTAGCAAAAAAAAAAACCCCAATCCAGGCACTGTGTGTGTGTGTGTGTGTGTGTGTGTGTGTGTGTGTGTGTGTGCGCCCCCACCCTGACGCCCTCTCCTCCTCCTGCTCCTCCAGCTGCTCCCTCCCAGGTGGGCCAGGTGGTGAGGGAGAAGGTGCAGCAGCGCAGCGTGCAGCTCTCCTGGCAGGAGCCGCACAACCCCAACGGCGTCGCCACCGAGTACGAGATCAAGTACTACGAGAAGGTGAGCTGGTCATGTGACCGCGTTGTCGTCGTTGTGTGTGTGTGTGTGTGTGTGTGTGTGTGTGTGTGTGGCTGCAACTCACTAATATTGCTTTAAATTGGAGACGTGGAGCTCAAAACTATCAGTACAAAGTTAAAGTTTCAGCCAGGTTCTCATTGGTTGACTGACTGACTGACTGACTCCGCCTCTTTCCCATCAAAGATACTACAGAAGTTGCTGTGCCCGTGTATAAAAAATTTAAAGGACCCATTGGCATGATTCAGATTGGATGATACATGCAGTTTGATTGTACTGAAAGGTGGTCTGGGCTGCAGTTATACCTCCCATTCACTAGGTGGCACACTCATTCTTTCCCGTTGCACAGGTTCCTCGCTTCTGTCTCTTTAGGCTTTATTCATGTATGGATGATAAATGACTCTGTTGTATATCTTGAGGGGGTTTGGTGTATGATGTGTATCTGCCGTATCCTGCCAACAGGGGGCAATGATTGAAACATAACCCCCCCCACCACCACCACCACCACCACCAACAGTCCCTGACTTGACTTCTTTCTTCCCAGGACCAGAAGGAGCGGATCTACTCCACCGTCAGGTCCAAGTCCACCTCGGCCACCGTCAACAACCTCAAGCCCAGCACCGCCTACGTCTTCCAGGTGCGGGCCTTCAGCGAGGCCGGCTACGGCACCTTCGGGCCCCGCGTGGAGATCACCACCAAGGAGGAGGCCGCAGGTGGGAAGTCACGTCGTCCCCCGCCCCGTTAGCCTCCGGATGCTAGCCGCTGCCGCTAATGCTGCTCGTGGACGTTCCGCAAACCATCAGAAATGGATTTTTTTTTTTCATTTTTCTTTTTTCTTTTTTCTTTTTGTTGCGCTCCTGACAGGAAAGGTCACTTTTTAAAGCCACTAATGTGAAAGTGGTGGGAAAAAAAAAAAGCAAAAACCATTAAAGCCGCTTTGACTGGTGGTATTAGCCAGCGGGGGTCATAAAGTTTGGGTGTCAGCTGCTGCGGCATTAAGTGAGAAATGAGGTTCAGTTGCAGCAGCAGCGGGGGAGGAAAAAAAAAAAAAAATCTCTGTGCTCATGCTTTTAATTTGAAAAAAAAAAAAAAAAAAAGATTTTAAGAATCGCACAGAGAACACGAGCGTGTCTCCAAACGTAGCGCTAGCGGTAGCGGTGGCGGCTAACCACAGCTGTATCCAACATTAGCTCATCACATTCCCTTTCTGTCTTCTTCTGCACAAACACCCAAACCCCCCTGTTAATGTCTGCAGCTCCTGCAGCAGCCGTCGCCCGGGGAAATAATTTGCTTTCAAGCAAGCAGAAGGGGAGGAAGGTTGGGGGGGGGGGGGGGGTTTAGCAACAACAAAACAACAAAACAACAACGGCGACGACGACAAAACAAACAGAAATGGCTGCGGCTTTTTTTTTTTACGCTGACGAGGCGTCGGGGGAGGAATCACTAAAGCACAAGGACAAGACGCCGCCGCCGCCGCGTCGGGAGGATTAACTCATTTCAGTCTAATCAGTTGCATTAGTGCCGTCTGTGCCGAGGTGCCGTGACTTTTGCAAGGGGCGGGGGGGGGGGGGGGGGCGATGTGACGGCGCCGCCATTCAGACGGGGAAAGAAAAAGGTGTGGGAGGCGCGATAAGGTCTCACTTCCTGCTGGAATTAGCCCGCTACATTGGAAAACTCGCACAGTGAATGTTGGAGATCCTGAGAATCCCACTTCGTTGTTGTTGTTGTTGGGCTTTAATTTGGTGTCGGACAGAAGCACGATGTGTGGTGTGAAGGGTCCGCCTGCGCTAAAAGCAGCAGCAGCAGCAGCAGCAGCAGAAGCAGTTTTTTTTCGGTGGGGAACCGCTGACATCACACGCATCTCATCTGGTACGAGATGTACATCCCACAAACCAAACATAACATTAGTCGTCGTCGTCGTCGTCGTCGTCGTCGTCATCGGGCTTCCCGAAGGTCCGTCGACACGGAGCGGCGTTGTTCTCCGTGTGAGATCGTTTCACCCCCCCCACACCCCCCCATTCCACCCCCCCCTCGCCGCGCAAAAGCAACCTCGCATTTTCTGTCTGGCCAGAATGTGAGCCGGATGTATTTTTAGCCGCCTCAAAAATTCCCAGAGACATTCCCGTCCTTTGTTGTGGTCGCTCGCAGTCGCCGCCCCCGGGTTGCGGGGCAGGATTATGAATTACGGTCGGCGGCCCCGAAAAAAAGAAGAAGAAGAAGAAAAAAAAAAAAAAAAAGTCTAAATTTACCGACAGTTTTTGTTTTACGGTGTGGAAAAGAGGAAAAAGCCGACAGGAAAAACGCCTCCTGGTTGGTCCGTAAGCCATCGACTCTTGTGTCTCTTTTTTTCTTTCGCCATCGTCGCCGCCCACTCGTCAACCTTCCCGCGACTCAAACGCGACTCCACCTGCAGCGTCTCTGCATTAAAAAAAGGACGCATTAATTACTGCGACCACATGCCGAGCGCGTCCTGGAACAAGGTGACCACTTTTTTTTTTTTTTTTTTTTTGTGCCGTTGTGTCCTTGACTGCCGCCACTGCCAAACCCGCCGCGTCCTCTGCGACGGCCTCCCGAGGGGGGGTGCAGGGGAGGGGGAGAGGGGGGGTGCAGGGGCGGGCATAACTTTTTTTCCCGCCCTCTTCATAAAAACAAGCTGTGACAGATTCGCTGGCGATGGACTCACGGCCGCTCTCTTCTCTTTCATTAAAGCGGCGCAGGTACGCTCCGTTTAGAATGCATGAATTTCCAACAGAACCTGGCAACCCGCCTCGACGGGCCGCTACTTTTGCGGGAAAAATCAAGCGGCTTTGCCAGTCGAGCGGGGGGGGGGGAACAATCCAACCCTGAATGTGTCTTTTGTTTTTTGAGATGAAGGCGGTGGGGCTGAGGGCGCCGGCGCCGTCTGGGACGGGTAAGCCCACTTTCTGGACCCGGCAGAAAGTGGGGGATCAAAAATAGAAACTCCACCAATCCCTCCACCAATCCCTACCCCCGGGAGGGATTGGTGGATGTTGGGGAGAGGGAGGGGCGGATACCAATCTTTTGCCAATCTCTTGATCCTGTGGTACTGGGTGACCTTCCAGAGACCTATAAGTCTTGGGTCCGATCCCAGTGGGTCAATCCCAAGACTCTCAAGAGTCCTTCTATCGGGACTTGGTGGCTCCGATCTCCCGCTATTGGCCAATCTTTTGGACCCATGACTCAGAGGTCTTTGGTTTGGTCCCGGTGGGTCTAACCCCAGACTCTCAGAATCCTTCCCTTGGGACTCCATAGCTCAGATCGCCTGCTTTTTTGCCAATCTTTTGGAATGGTGGTACAGAGTGACCATCCTGATATTCCGAGGTCTTTGGTCAAATCCCGGTGGGTCAAACTCAAGACTCTCAAAGTCCTTCCCTCGGGGACTCGATGGGTTACATTACCAAACCTTTGACCCTGTGGTAAGGAACGATCGTACCTGAGATTCCTGAGTCTCGGGTCCGATCCCGGTGGGTCAAAGCGAAGACTCCCAGAGTCCTCCCCTCGGGGGACTCGGTGGGTCCGATCTCCCACTGGTCCGTGAGTGCAGCACCGTTGGCTTTTTATTAGCGTTCCCTCGGGAACAATTGCCCAGAGCAAATGTCTCACTCCCCTCGGGGTACGTGGCAACTCCTGGGACTATGGACCACTCACAGTATCACTCCTTGTCCTGAACAACCTCTCCTCTCTCTCTCTCTCTCTCTCTCTCCCCCCCCGCCCCAACAGCCGCCATCGTCTCCAGCGAGCAGAACCCGGTCATCATCATCGCGGTGGTGGCGGTGGCCGGGACCATCATCCTGGTCTTCATGGTGTTTGGCTTCATCATCGGGAGAAGGTACGCTCTCGCGGGCCCCGTTGACTCTCCGCTCCTGTGAGTCTGCGCTTGTCAACTTGCTTTCTTTCTGTGTCACCGGCGGCGGCGACCACGCCCCCCCCCCACCCCGCCACGTAGCACAGCACCACACACACAGAGCCACACCCACCCACCCACCCACCGGCGCCTCTGCATCCATCCATCCTGCCTGCCATTCCGTCTCGTGGCATGCCGGGCCGCCGTGAAGCGTTCCCACGGGCCGTCCCCGTCGACACCTCGCTTTCTTTTTTGTCGTCGTTTGTTTTGATTTGCACACTCGACAAACATCGCAACAGCATCCCGGTGTCTCGGCCGCTGCATGCCGT
The DNA here is from genome assembly GCF_046127955.1 of Nelusetta ayraudi. Lineage (NCBI taxonomy): Eukaryota > Metazoa > Chordata > Actinopteri > Tetraodontiformes > Monacanthidae > Nelusetta > Nelusetta ayraudi. The sequence continues at coordinate 112,657 of NW_027466292.1, read as the reverse complement.
GGTGAATGTTACTGTCTGCATGCCGATCACTGCACCCCGGATCTCAACGATACAAACTCCGATACTGAGAATGATCGGGAATCCGTCAGAGGGTGAAGAGACGTCCGTCCCCAGATACCGACGACGGTCCGGTCACAAGAGTTTGTCGGGGTTTTTTTTTTAAAGATTTTTTTTATTATAACTTTATTTCAGTGTGTGTGTGTGTGTGTGTGTGTGTGTGTGTGTGTGTGTGTGTGTGTATCTTCGGAGGCTGCTGAAGCAGCGCCAGGAATATCGACTGCGGCTCCACAATAAGCAGCGATGATATTATACAAGTCGTGGTGCTGAGTAACACCAAGGTTTCCGGCACACGTCGATTGTAAAGACGTTCTGCTGCTGCGATAAGCAAATCCTCTGCTCACTCAAATCACTGTTTGTTTTTTTTTGGGCTCTTCTTTTGTAATTGTCCAGAACTTTTTCTTCAATCTTCTGCCATTTAATTTGACTGCCGCGGAATCTCAGACGTCTTCATCTTTTTATTCCCCAGAGGTTGTGTTGATTACGGTTTGAATAAAGTTAATTAATTCAAACCTCCAACATGTTGAATTTTAACCATTAATCAGAATTCAACACACCCAATCCCTCATTGTCTCCATGGCCGTACGTCGACTTGCTAGCTCAGCGCTAAATAGCTCTCGTTAGTTAGCTAGCTAGCCAAGGAGTGGCCCGCCTTGAATAATTGATTGGTTAAACTACGTCGGCCTGCGTGCGGTGATTGTTTTTTTACTCATCCCGTGACCTCGTCTGACCTCACCGTCCTTTAGCGCTTTGTACCCCAAAGCGCTAACCTCTGCTGTGCGCAACCTTCAAGGCGCCAGAGGTGCTGACGCCGCCGACGGACGTGTTGAACGCCTGCTCCACCCGCCGCTGCCTCTGCATGCCGTAACATTCAGGGCCGCCCAGTCCACGGCGGCGCCCCCTACTGCTTAAGAGATTTGTCATGCGCCGGCCGCATTAGCTAGCCGCGCAGCCGGCGCATTAAAATTCTTGTGATTTTTAGCCTCTCTCGTTCTTTTTTTTTCTTTCTTCCTCCCCTTTTTGCCGCACAATCAGCTGATTCTGTTGCCTTTTTTTTTCTCTCTCTCTCTCTCTCTCTCTCTCTCTCTCCTCACTCTGCTGCCCCCCCCTACTGTGCAGGCACTGCGGGTACAGCAAAGCCGATCAGGAGGGAGACGAAGAGCTCTACTTCCAGTGTGAGTGGCCCCTGCAAACGCACACACATCTGTGATTTAACACACACACACACACACACACACACACACACACACACACACTGGCTCAGATAGAGACATCACAGCCACTGCATACTGAGCAGGGGATGGGGGGGGCGCTGTAAAGCCCATTAGCACCCACAGGCGTGACTGTTTGATCCCAGTTCATTTGCTTTGAGCCGCGGCCGCTAACAATCAGGCTAACATCTGCTGCCGCTTGGTCACACGCGCGCTCGTGTGTGTGTGTGTGTGTGTGTGTGATGAAGACGCTAGCGCTGGTGGCTAATATGTGGATATGACTGTCTGGGAGGATGAGGGGGGCGTAAATAATGATAGTGATAGTGATAATAATAATAATGATAATAATAATAATAATAATAATATTGATACATGCAGAAACCAGGATAGTTTTCCACATCAGCTTCTTTTGCTCTCTGTTCACCACTCCTGCTGCTACTGCGGTGCATGCAAGTGGTTTTAAAAAAAAAAATCTTTTGCAACGGATTCACCGACCATAATGATGCCCCTGGAGATGCAGCTGCAGACAGATCTCGCCACCCCCCAGACCCCCCACCCCCACCCAAGTGGAAGCGTAATGATCCGCGCTGTAGGCAACAAACCACTGATTTGGAAACACGAGGTCAAGGGTGTCGCAGAGTGTTGGGACTGAAGCGGAGCCTCGGCGAGATCGGCTCGGCTCGGCTCGGCTAGCGAGCGCTAAGTAGCTGACGCACGCAGCTCGGCGGCTCGCAGAGGAATACAGGGAGGGAATAAGGGGGATAAATGGGAAAGAAATGTACCCGGGAGAGAGCGCAGGAAGCGGATAAAACGGAGAAGGGTCGGCTCTGCGCTGTCAAAGACGACGCGGTAGTCGGCGGCTAACGAGAGAGCTAAGAGATGACCGAGCGGCGGGCGTTTCGTAGATCCGGCCTACGGGGGGGCAGAAGTTCATGGGAAAAAAATAATGGACAAACAAGCGCAATGTCAAAGGGGTTTTTAATGGAGAGACTGGCGGCGCTACAGTAAAGATAAGGAGGCACTCAAACGGTCAACCGTGCTGTATTGAAGAATTAGTGCGCAATAGCTGACTGTTAAGCTAAGGTGGCTAGCGCTAATTTCCCAAAGTCTGAGTTGGTTGCAGGAAGCGAGGGCTTATGGGAGGAGGGGGTGACGAAGAATGCAACACTGTGCACTGTCAACTTTGTTGTCATTATTAATTAAATCACTTAATTAATTAAATACAAATAAATAATAATAATAAATGTACCGTATATGCACATTATGTATATATATATATATATATATATATATAGAGAGAGAGAGAGAGAGAGAGAGAGAGAGAGAGAGAGAGAGAGAGAGAGAGAGACTACCAGTAAAAAGTCTGGACACACCTGTTTCTTCGTTATCTTTACTACTTTCTACACTGTGAATACATTCTGAAGACATCACATCAGAGCAAGACAGGCGGATTAATGTGGCAAAAGATGTTGTTGTAAAGTGCAGCAGGTATAAACTAATGAAGCCGAGTCATCCTCGTCACTCTAGCTAGCTAGCTAGCAAGGATGTTTACCGAAATAATTTGATCCGTTAAATCAACAAGACGCAAAAGAAAGTTGGGCGAGCTAACTACACTGGCGCAGAGTGTCTGGCTGCTGAGTAAACGGCGGGAAAAGACGCAGCACTCAGTAGCAAGCAAGCGGGTAACGCGAGGCTATCGCTACGCATCAGACAGATCCACTTGAGCAGCTCGCAGAGAGGGGGGGGGGGGGCTCAACAAGTGGCGCGTCGGCAGCCGTGTATCAAGTGAGGCGCGGCGGCCGCGGCGACAGGAGCCTGATAGCGACAGCGGCGCATTCATTCGCCGAGACCCAATTTGTCGGCCACGCGAGCGGCAAAAAAAGAAAGAAGAGGAAGCGGCGATAAGACGCCGCCTATCAGATCCGCTGACATCTCGGATGGACGAAGCAATTATGGGAGCGAGCGGAGGGAAATCTCAGCCCCCGCCCCCCCACTGGCCCTTGCTGGGGGAACAACACACTGGTTGTTGCGTGTCGTTTGTGTGAGCTGCTGGTCATTTCAGACCCGCCCACTTCCTGGAAGCCGTTGTCCCGAGTCAGTTTCTGTCAACGTCACTCCGGCGAATCATTTCCAAGCCAAATGTCACAGCAGCGCGAGAAAACAGATTATATTTCCTTTTTTTTTCTTTCTCTCCTTTCTTTTAGATTCACACTATAAATGCAATAAAAAGAAAATTCCAAAAACAGTGCAAACCCCAGCCAAGTACAATGAAAGTGGCCGACACGATAAAAGTAACTGACACAATAAAAGTAACTGACACAGACAGTGTGGACGCTCTTTGTAAAGATTTTTATTTTTATTTTTTTCGCTTTGTACCGCTAATCTTCTTAACTTTCTCTTTATGTCCCCCCCCCACCCCCCTCCTCACACACACACACACACACACACACACAGTCAAGTTCCCAGGCTCCAAGACCTACATCGACCCCGAGACCTACGAGGACCCCAACAGGGCCGTCCACCAGTTTGCCAAGGAGCTCGACGCCTCCTGCATCAAGATCGAGCGGGTCATCGGAGCAGGTAAGCTAGCGGGCTATCTGGCTAGCGTGCCGCCGTTTTAGCTAGCACGGCTGCTTAGTTTCACGCCGGGATTGGCGAGAGTTTGGCGTCTGTTTAAAGAAAAACCACAGTGAAACCAAAGTCTTGCCGTCCCAACTGTGGGGGGCGGAGCTCAGCTGCATGCACGCCGTTATTGAAAGAGGCGGAGACACAAGTTCATTGCCATTAATGCGCCGAGGGCTGCGTCAGGTGGGCGGGAATTGAGGAATTGCTGTCGCAGGGCTTTTCACGCTGGCGGATCAATGATGCCCCCCCACCCACACACACACACACACACACACACACACACACACACACACACACTCCCCCGGGATATCAGGACGTCCCGGGACAATTTGTATTCTGCTGCGGCTGCTTTGTCTCCGGGAGAAAAAAAGAAAACACACGCTGATAAATCTGTCAGTGATTTCTCCACGGCGGCAGTTCAGCTCTTCTTCTTCTCCTCCTTCTTCTCCTCCTTCATCTTCTTCTTCTTCTTCTGAGTGTCTTTGTCTAGTCATCACCTCTGTGGTTCTATGTTGAACCAATGAAAAAACTGTAATAAAATAGTGGTTGTAAAAATATAAAATCTTCTTCTTCTTCTTCCTCTTCTTCTTCCTCTTCCTCTCCTTCTCCTTCACTGAAGGGGAGTTTGGGGAGGTGTGCAGCGGCCGCCTCAAGCTGCCCGGCAAGCGCGACGCCTCGGTGGCCATCAAGACGCTGAAGGTGGGCTACACGGAGAAGCAGAGGCGGGACTTCCTGTGCGAGGCCTCCATCATGGGCCAGTTTGACCACCCCAACGTGGTGCACCTGGAGGGGGTGGTGACCAGAGGTGAGGAGTGGGGGGGTGGCTGGCTGGCTGTTAGCAGCTAATTAGCTTCCCGGACAGAAGAGCCTTCAGAGAGTGGATTAGCGGGAAGTGTGTGTGTGTGTGTGTGTGTGTGTGTGTGTGTGAGAGAGTCTGCTTGCAAGGGCCCCCAAATCCCAGAAGGATTTTCAAAATGACTTTATTTACACCCAAAGATGATTCAGACGTTGGCGGCGTCGGCGGCGGCTCCGCCCGGAACCCCGACAGGCCTCCAATCAATTTAAGCTCTCGCAGCGTCTCAGACAAACTTGACGACTCCGTATCATGCCTTCCATATCTTTTCTTTTTTTCACATCCACTTAAAGGAGTCCCAAGCTGTCTGGGAACGCACCATCAAAACACATTTTATCATCCGCCACTAGGGGGCAGAGCAGCTAATGGCCGTGTGTGTGTGTGTGTGTGTGTGTGTGTGTGTGTGTGTGTGTGTTTTTTTTTCGTAGTTACGGGAAGCAAATTAAAACAAAAACAAAAAAAAAGCGAGAACATTAGCTGCTCTGCCCCCTAGTGGCTGTACAAAGACGAGGCTTCCACATTCCTAGACACATTGACACATATATATCTACATATATTTCTGTATACATATATATATGTATATATGTTCATTCCCGATTTCTGGTAGCGTAGTCTTTGTGCGGCCACTAGGGGGCAGAGCAGCTATTGGCCTTGTTTATTTTAAATGTTTTTTTTTCGTAGGTGCGGGAGGCAAATGGACAACAAAGAATAAAATCCCTCCAAAGCAAAGAGTGACATTGCGTGTGATGGAATTAGCGCCGCTCGCCGTTAGCCGCTCGCTCGCTCTCTCTCATCCCGCCGCCGTCATGAAAGGAACAGATGGCCGCCTTTAATTAAAAGCCCGTGAAAGAAGCACCGCCGCTAAAAATAAAGCTGGGGGAAGGACGGAAGGAAGCGAGGAGTTGAGAAACAGAAGAAAAAAAAAAAACCTCTGCAGGTGTCGTCGGCTCGTTGTTGGTTCTTTTCTTTGTTTTATATTTTCGTCTTTTCTTTTTTTTCCATGTTCCTGCAGGAAAGCCGGTGATGATCGTCATCGAGTACATGGAGAACGGCTCTCTGGACTCTTTTCTCAGGGTGCCTGCAAACTGTTCACAACTTTTCAAAATAAAAGAAAAGAAAAGAAAAAGTCATCAATTAAAAAAAAAAATATATATATATATGTATTATATCTCAGCCCTGGTTGTGCCGCTGACTGACTCCCCCCCCACCCCTCCCCCTCCAGAAGCACGACGGGCAGTTCACGGTCATCCAGCTGGTGGGGATGCTGCGGGGCGTGGCGGCTGGGATGCGCTACCTCTCTGAGATGGGCTACGTGCACCGGGACCTGGCGGCCCGCAACATCCTGGTCAACAGCAACCTGGTGTGCAAGGTGTCCGACTTCGGCCTGTCCCGGGTCGTAGACGACGACCCCGAGGCCGTCTACACCACCACCGTGAGTCCCAGCGTGAGGATGGTGATGATGATGATGATGATGATGATGATGATGATGATGATGGACTTGATTAAAAAAAAAAAAGTATTGGTGCCCTTTGTGATGTCTCTCTCTCTCTCTCTCTCTCTCTCTCTCCCTCTCTCTCCCTCCCTCCCCTCTCCCTCTCTCTCTCTCTCTCTCTCTCTCTCTCTCTCCCTCTTTCTCTCTCCCTCTCTCCCAGGGCGGGAAGATCCCGGTCCGGTGGACGGCGCCGGAGGCCATCCAGTACCGGAAGTTCACCTCTGCCAGCGACGTGTGGAGCTACGGCGTGGTCATGTGGGAGGTGATGTCGTACGGCGAGCGGCCGTACTGGGACATGTCCAACCAGGACGTGAGTGCCCCCCTCTCCCTCCCTCCCCCCCCTCCCTCCCTCCCTCCCTCTCTCTCTCTCGCTCTAAACTTAATGCTTAGTGAGGTTCGCGTAGGTGTCGGCAAGGCGGAGCGATGAAACAGCGGGGGGGCAATTTGAAGGATGAGGAGGCTCTGGGCTCGCAGCGGGCGCTAATGCTAAGCTGCTATTAGTTGCATTATGGGTAAATGGAAAAAGCCTTTTGGTTCTTTGTTTTGTTTTGTTCCAGCACTGCAGCGTGAATAAATGTGATGCTGCAGGAATCACTTTAATGGATGGATGGATGGATGATGGTTGGATGGAAGGGTGGATGGATGGATGAATGGATGGGTGGATTAGTTATTATTTCAGATTATTTCAGTCACCTTCTCATTGCGACTGGCCACTTCCTGTTCGGCGTTGTTTCCCCCTCTCAAGTCACCGTGGCAGTCCAGGCTAGCATGTTAGCAGTCCAGGCTAGCACGCTGGCAGTCCCGGCTAGCTCGCTAACGTTCAGTCCGCTAACGGGTCCTGAACGAGTCGTTTGTCTTTTTCCCGACTCCGCTCAATAAAGTGAAATTACAGAGCAGCTCCACAGGAAGCAGGGGGTTCGGCCATTATCAGTCCCGCCTCCATCCTCCTGGCGAGTGCTGAGCGCTAAGTGTTGCCATCCCATCAGAGCATCAAAGAGCGCACACACACACACACACACACACACACACACACACACACACACACACCTTCCTCCTTCGCTAAAGGCTTCAAGTTGGCGTAATGGTGAGCGGCTCGTGCCGAGTGGTGGCGGGACGGCGGCCAGGACGTCTCCAGGGGGGGGGGGGGTGGCGGCGCCACCACCTGACACTCTGGTGATTGATGGCGGGTGGGCGAATAAGGGAGGTGGAGGTGGAGGGGAGGGGGGGGCGGCAGCGGCAACAGGAATCGCCGATCGAAGCGGTCGAACGACGAGCTTCTGACTTGACAGACGGGAGGGAGGAGGAGAGGAAAAAGGAGGGGGGTGGAGGAGGAGAGAGATTGGGGGTGGTGGTGGTGGGGGGGGGGGGGGGGTCCGCCGAGGATGAGCCGCATTTGCATTTATTTCCTCTCAGATGTTTGCGTTGTTTTGACACCTTTTCCCTCAATGGCTCGGGCGGCCGCTGACAGGAATCGCTGATGAACACACACACACACACACACACACACACACACACACACACACACACACACACACACACACGGAGGGAAGACTCGGGGCTGGAATCAAAGCGCCGCCTCGCTCCACTGTTTCTCGGAGGGTTTTAACTTTTAATGAACTCGGCGCCACCAAAGTGAAAGTGTGATGGCGACTGACGGAGGATTATCTCCCGACGGCTCGGCCAGCAGATCTTTTAAGACTGCGGCTGCACGTGGAACTTTTTTTATTTTTCATTTGTTTGTTTGTTTTGACAAATTGGCCGCTGGTGGGAGGAGTCGGCGGCGGCGGCGGCTTTAGTTCGCTAAACGCCTGGTGTAAATCCTGGGAATGACTTTTTAAGTCTCCGTCGGCAGAGACGCTGCTTTTCCCTCTGCCGGCCGCCTCTAAACTTCCCACACGTCCGGGAATAAATCCCGGAGCCGCTCGGACTGCTTTCTGGGTTTTTTTGGTTTTCTAGGATCAAGATCAAAATTTGCCTGAAATTTCAGATTTTTCCCAACGTTCCTGCCGTTGAGTCGGTGCTGAATTCTTTCCCTCTCCCAGCTCTGCCGGATCAGGAAGTGTTAGCGTAGCCGCGGCGTCAAACCGTCCTGCCGCATGATCCGACCATTGGAGAACCAAATGGTCCAATTGAAACATTGAACAGTTTGACACCATTTCTATAAATTCTGACGTTAGGTGCCCCCCCCCCCCGCCCCCCCATCCAAACTCCTCATGAAACCCTCTCCAGAATCCCTCAGTGTGCTGGAACCCAGTTTTTAAGGTGAAGGTATAAAACTTCACACTCAGCTCAGTTTTTTTCCTTTACTCTCAGAACCTCCGAGGGATTCAAGGTTGAACAGCGGCGCTGAAAACTAGGACGTTTTTTCCTTTCGATGTTAAAACAGGAAGTGCTCGGTGGGCCGCGTGTCGGGGGGGGGGGAGAGATATTAGAGCGTTGCTCCTCTGGAAACGAGACCGAGCGGTAAAACTCTGCGGATGCTAACGTCGACGCTAAGATTTTGGGAACGTACCCTGGAACGGGTCGGAGAGATCCGATAAAAAAAACGGGCTTGATTTCAGACGTGCGTTCTGGCAGTACAACTAGAGTCATTAGAACGGTTCTCACATAGCGGTCTTGCTCCTGGGTCGCTGCCATCTCGCACTGCCATTTTTCAAGGAAGTCCACCTTCCAGTGCCCTGAGTACTGACCCGTTAGTTCCTTAGTTACCGGGCTTCCATCAGAACGTTACACCCTGGAACAAATATTCCCCCCGGAGACGTCCGGGACCGTGGGACCGCCTCCCAGATCCCAGGCAGTCCTCCGGGTACGCCGGCCTTGCGGGCGTCACTCACCCGGTCCCGTCTGACCCGTCCCCAGGTGATCAAGGCCATCGACGAGGGCTACCGTCTGCCGGCCCCCATGGACTGCCCGCCCGGCCTCCACCAGCTGATGCTGGACTGCTGGCAGAAGGACCGAGCCGAGCGGCCCAAGTTCGAGCAGATCGTCAGCATCCTGGACAAGATGATCCGCAACCCCAACACCCTCAAGACCCCGGCGGGAACGTGTACCAGGTGAGGGGACCGTTGGAAACGAGCCGACTCTGTTGTATTAGGGATATTTTCAGCTGAGGAGGAGGAGGAGGAGGAGGTGGAGGAGGAGGCGGAGGCAGCGGCCGGCCGGCCCACAGGCCCCCGGAGTGTCCGGCGGATGATTTAGCCTCAGTAGTTCTCAGATGAAGGATAAATTCCCGGGACCGGCCGCTGGCGGATCGATGGCTTAAAGCAGCTTTCACGGCTTGGCGGCCCGTCGCGGCGGCTTTTAAATCAATCTCTGTAATGACTTCCCGGGGACTTTCAAGTGCAGCGGGAGCCGCCGCCGAGGTTGTCGGGCAGATCCCAGTCCTGCCAATCAGCCGCTCGTTCGCCGCGGTCAGAGACTTTTGGGGCGGCCGCTTTTTGCCTCGTCCTCTTGTGGTTTCTCACACCCGTCTTCTTCCCGCCCTCCTCCGCCCCCCTGCAGGCCAATCAGCCCGCTGCTAGACCAGAGCCCGCCGGACTTTGCCGCCTTCTGCTCGGTGGGCGACTGGCTGGAAGCCATCAAGATGGACCGCTACCGAGACAACTTCACGGCGGCGGGCTACGCTTCCCTGGAGTCGGTGGCCAGGATGTCCATCGAGTGAGTAGAAGGCAAACCAGAACCGCTGCCTCCAAAACCGCCATCAGAGCCATGCTGGGTTTTAACGTTGAAGTGTCATCGTTAGCATTTCAACAAAAGGTCTTTTTTCACATTCCAGCCTTCGGGAGGTCTGATTATCTTTCCCTTTATTCTTCAGACAGCGTCGGCTTGTTGTCGGCCGTTCACTGCAAGAGGGACGGAAAACCTCCTGAAACCTGAACCTCGATTTGTTTTTTTATTCATTATTTTTTTAGACGTTTTT
>NW_027466292.1:90000-97500 GCF_046127955.1 Nelusetta ayraudi | reverse complement strand
AAAAAACTCAAAAACTCCCCCCAAAGAACTAAACAAACAAAACTGATGAGCAAAAATTAAGTTATGTAAAAAATCTATGTGGATATTTGGAATTTAAATGTACATTGTATGATTTCCATACCTGCTACATTTTTAATTATGATTTAAATTTAATATTTAGCTCTTTGGCTTTTCCTGTTAGGAAGCTTTAAATTTCTGTTGCTTTTGCACAAAAACTTCCAGGAGAAATCTTCCCAAAACTGTTCTTAACATCCGCCAACTTCTGTGTAGGGACATGTTAGCGCGTTAGCTTTGTTTGCAGATAAAGTTTCTGGCCTGTAGGTGGTGCTAAATCTCACACATTGGAGGGGGAGGAGGGACGGACCTTTAAAGCCTTCCATGTATTCGAGAAAGGGAGAAACTGAAATAATCGCCTCGTTACTCGCGTGGTGTCAAAGTCGGACGAAACTTTTGGATGAAAAACGACGGCTGAGCTACGTAGCCGCTAACTAGCAAAGCGCCGCCCGGCTCCGTACGTCCGATACATCACAGCGCGCGGCGTTATCACCCCGAAGTGCTGCTCCTGGAGAGCTCCTCATTCACGGCTCGACGCCACGAGTTGAAAACATCTTATCGGCTTATTGAAAGTAGATCATAATCACTTTATATAGTACAGCGGCGAGCTGATAATCACCCGGATCTCCAGCTAGCAGTATCACAGAGAGAGGGAGCGAGAGAGAGAGAATAAATGTCTTCATCTACCTCTCTGCTGCAGGAGGCAAAGGAACGCCACCAGTGGGAAGTGGGAGGTGGAGGAGTAGCGATAGCGGCGGCGGTGAGGAAGAGGAGGGAGAGAGGGAAAAAAAAAATCATTTGTGTTTTGGCAAGTCGGCAGTCATCGCGGCTGCTTGGCCGTTATTACACCTCCGACTCCGACTGATGCTTTGGATCTCATTCAGGAGTCAAACTGGGTCGGAGATATGGAGACGGATTGCAGCGGGGCGGTGTAAATTGATTAGCAGGAAGGTGGCGCCGCCGTGACTAATGGTTCACCTGTCGGCGGCCTCCGCCGGGGAAAAACAGATCACGACTCGTTTACAGCACAAAGGCGCTTTTTCCCCGCCTCCTGCTTCTCGTCCTTTGGGGGGGGGGGGTATAATGTGGTACTTACTGATCCAGCGGCTGAAGTACAGCCAGACATGTTGCTCTTGTCTGGATGAATAATAGGGAAGTGATTTTTTTAAATTTATTTTTTCAGAGGGGGGAAAACACGGTAAGAGGAGGCAGGGCTCCATCAAAACAAAACAAAACAAAAAAGTTTTGCCCTCAAGCCACAACGATTGAAGGAAGGAAGTGGCTAATTAGAGAAAAAAATTGTTTGTAAAAGTCGGTGAGGTGCAAAAAGCACCACAATAGAAAGTTGTTGGACTTTTTATTTTTTTATTTTTTTATTTTTTTCAATTATTATTTTTCGGGTTAAACATCAAAATCATCCATCTTGCCGACCTCCAGCGGATACATTTTTTCGTGGCGGGGACGGGACCAGGGAGGGTGGGGGTGCCCTGAAAAAACAACAACAAAACAAAACAAAACAAAACAAAAAAAAAACACAGAAGAAGAGACGGAAACAGGAAGTCACTGGGCCAAAAAATATAAACAATCGCTGATTCTGCTGCTAACGAGGTTAGCGTGGATGCTACTCTGTCTCACGGAAAGTTTTTTTTTTATTTTTTATTTTATTATTATTTATCAGAAGTGGGCGGGGCTGTTCCCAGCAGGAGAACGACGCCGGAGGATTTTGTGTGCGAGGCTTCACAGCGAACTATTTCCGGTGAGGCGTGTGTGTTTCCACTTCCTGATTGGCCTGATGCGCCGCACCTGCGGCGCCAGGGCCGCCTGCCGTGTCGTCCGAGCGGCTCAGCGGCTCAGCGGCTGCGTGCCTGCGGAGTTTCCGCTCGCTGCACCACATTTTTACCTTGTTTACGTTTATTTCCGGTACCTCAATCACAGTTTACCGAATAGCACCTGTCTCGAGAGAGAGAGAGAGAGAGAGAGAGAGAGAGAGAGAGAGTTTCACACCGACAGGCAAGTCTTCACACCACACACACACACACACACACACACACACACACACACAACCTGTTGCAGAACCTGTGAAAACGCAGTCAGTGACCTCACCGGGGGGGAAAAAAAGAAGATGAATAATCAAAATGAAGCAATCACAGCAGCATGTAGCCGCAACAGCAACAAAAAATAGCGAAAAATGAATTATTAAAAAAATATATATATAAATAAAAATATTTAACAAGGTGGTCTCCAAGGGGGCGGAGCCAACGTGGAAATGCAGATTTATGGCTAAATGTTTTCTCCATCCTCCTCACAGTGGGCTCTCGAGGGGGGGGCGAGATCTGATCGGGATTTCGGCTGATGTACTTCTCACCACACATCACAATTGTACCGTGTTGACATTTTCAGAAGTGTGGCTTTTATTTTGTGAAAGACTGTCATGAAAACGCAGCTCGCGTTTCCGTCACTTAGCCGTGTTAATGAGCTCTCCCCCTCGACGCTTCGCTGTTGTGTTGTGTTGTGTTGTGTTGTGTCGTGTCGTGTTGTGTCGTGGGACGTCTGTTTTGTTTGCCTCCGTAATGATGGAACTGGGGGTGGGGGGTGGGGGGGGGGAGGGGGATTAAGGCGAGAGGCTGTGTTTGCTCTCCAGATTTTCCTGTTGACGCCCGACACACACAGAGGTGCAGGAGCTTTATCATCTTTTTTTTTTTTTTTTTTGGTTTTGTTATCACATCCCACACACACACACACACACACACACATCCCACACACACACACACACACACACACTAGGACAGAAGAACACAGAAAACTTTACACATCCTTCCAGCAGCTGCGATGATGATTTGATTTTTAAATATTGTTTTTTTTTTATATATATATATATTTGCATAATAAATCAGCTTCTCTCATCCTCCAACTCTCCAGATGTGAGAAAAGTTCACCCGTCGCTTCGCCCGCCGACTCCGCCAGTCAGGACGTGACATCACAGAGGGCACCGACGACGTCGCTCCCAGGTTAGTGACCGCAGCGAGAGGAAGAGAGTTTTTATCAATATGTATACGTTTTTAATCAGTCATGCAGGACGGCTCCACCGGAATCGCGGGTGAAAAATAAAGAGACTGGGCTGAAACTGCGGCGCCAGGTTGTAAAAATGAGCAAAAGTTATAAAACGGTGCGTTGCTGCTTGTTTCTGCCTTTTGTGAATTAAGTCCAGCAGGAAAAAATATATACAGTATATATATATATTTATATAAATCCAGTGGCTACAAATCAGGATAATCTTTCTCTTTACTCGTAAAAAAAAAAAAATATCTTATATCCCACCCACCAAAAACAGAGACTATTAGAGATGAACAGGACCAATCAGCTGAGCCGTTTCCCACCTCCGGAGGCACGTCGGTTAAACTGCAGCGCAGTGAGAAGTTTTCACTTCAAGGGTCTCCTGGCAGCTTGTTTTCGATTCTATTCCATTTTTTCTATGTCAGTTAATGGCTCTCTCTCGCTCTCTCTCTCTATATATATATATATATATATATATTGTGTTTTATTATTATTTTCATTGAAATCCATCTTGAAAAGCTCCCACCTGAAGGTTGTTTTCATGTGGTCTATAAGTCACAGTTCAGCTGTGCAACTCACAGTTCTGCCATAAAACCCTGTAACAAAAAAAAAAAGAAAAAAGAAGGAGGCGTCCGGAGCCAAAATCCCCAGAGACCCACAGTGCTATTTTTTTTTTTATTTTTTTTTATAAAGCTTTATTGATCCCGGTTCCTTTTCATCGCTCGACCGGACACCCATCAAGAACAGCTGGACTCGCTGTACTCCTGTTTGCACTAAACAGCCAGTTATTCTTCTTTAAAGAGCATCCTGGTGTCAAGCAGCAGCAGCAGCAGCAGCAGCAGCAGCAGCAGCAGAAGTAGTCAGGGTGTTTCTCATCAGCCGGTCGGAGGTCAACGCTGCTGATTTCTGCAGATGTGTGAAAAAAAAAAAAAAAAAAGTGTCTCTCTGAGAAATCAGAGTCTCTCTCGGCGGGAGGCGTGAAGTCAAATCAGCGAAGCAGCGGCGCCCTGTCTGGGAATTGTGCTGAGCAGCAGCAGCAGCAGCAGCAGCAGCAGCAGCCGCCTCAGCGTCCCGACACCATTATCTTTCCATCTGACATGAGGTGCGGCTGCATTATTCACGCTGCTCGGATCGACGGAGGGTCTCGGAGGTGGAGGAGCAAACAGCCGGAGCCGAGTGTTTACTGCCCGCACATCAGCCGCAAATATGTTATTTCACACTGACGCTTTTTTTTTGCCCGGATGATAATTGGAGGCCACGCCGCCATAGTCGGCCGTCACCCCCTCAGTTCGAGACAGGAGGAGGGAGCTGCGAGCGACGGCTAACGCTAAAACGCGAAGGCAAAAGAGAGGCTAGCACAGTTGCGGCTAACACATCCGTCTTTACGAAACTCTGGAGTTTTTTTTTGTGGTCTTCTTGGTCGTTTGCTGGAACTCTAACATGATTAATTACAGTCATTAACTACAGCAGCTAACCGATAGCTAAGCCGGAGCGTTAATGCTATTGCTAATGCTCAATTCCGCCGTGCCTGGATGTTGGATTTAGGAAACCCGTTGGGGGGCAGCAGGTCTTCAGGGTTGGGACATTTTTCTTCCCTGGAAACGAATCCGAACTCGTCCCCGATTGGCCGGTCGGGCCGGTCGATGCTCAGGAACCAGAAACCACCAGGGGGCCCTAATGGTTCCTGTATCGACCCCTCGGCAGGTTCCTGATGGAGGCTGGTGACCACCGCTGGTCCAGGAGCAGTGGGGGAAAAAAATTGGTAATTTTTTTTTTTGTGTATCTTCAGCATCGCTCAGATTTGGGTTACACGTGCACTGCTGGTAGGAAAGTGTCCACCAGGGGGCGTCCACTGGCAACATCAGAAGCCCAAACCCCCCCCCCCCACCCCCCCAGAAAACATGTTTACTTAAAGCACTTTCCTGGCGGCTCCTCATGATTTACGACCCGCAGTTCCCCCTAACGACCCCGGCGCCGCACGCTGAATCTAAAGCAGCTTCTTTTCCGAGTGTGTTTGCACACAGAGTGTCTCACACGATGCCGGCGGGAACCTTGTCGGGTCCCGAGGTCGGATCAGCAGACGGGTCGGGACCGCCGCCAGCTGCTGGCCGCCGCGGGAAGACGCTGGCGCCCGTAAACGATTCAGCGACTGCACTTTTATTCACACGTTTTATTTATTTATTTATTCATTCATTTATGTTTTTTTTTTTGCGGTGCGTGTACGACTGCAGGCGCGAGCCGATTGGCTCAGGGACCGGTGCAGCTTTGGCGGGTGGAGCAGGGAAGGTTGTGCGTCCGTGCTATTTATGTCCTGTACGGAGCATTTTGTTTTTTTCTCCCCCACCTTGGCACGGTGAGGCGGCCGTTCGCTGAATGAGGTTTTATGCAACATTTCACATTCAGAGGGAGTTCGGCGGCTCATGTTTTTATGGAGATCACTCCGAGTCGCCTGTCGATTGGATTTGTCCGCTCGCGGCGGTGGGGGCAAGACAGCGGAACCGTGTTTGTGTTTTTTTTTTTTTTTTTTTTTTGCGCGACGTTCAAATCGTCGAGCTGTGTCCCTACGCATTTCCATTGGTTTCAAGCTAGCCACCCTGCTGGCAGCTCTTGGTATGACGTGTCGAAAACTCGTTGCACATTTCAGGAGTTTTCAGAATAATATCCCAGGACCCAGGTTTAATTTTAAAAACATTTTATCAGTTAAAATGTGTAAAAGTCGACGCTAACGGCTAGCATCTATTTGTGTCAGTATATATAGTGGGACAATATTATAGATATAATGTCACAAAACCAAATATGAGAAAGTGTTTGAAGGTGTTTTTTTTTTTTTTTATATATATATATATATATATATATATATATTTGACGACTGTCCTGATTGGCTGATCCTTCACTTCCTGTCAGCTGTCGTCTCTGACCCGCCTCTCTGATTCCCTGATCAGCGTCACCGTTTGCTGCCGGCCAATCATCGCAGTGGCGGATTCGCTGATTAGCGAATTAACCTTGGATTTGAGCCGCTGGCACAGCTGTCAGCTGCACCGCACATCTGCAGGGAAGTGGGCGGAGTGGCAAAGAAGATGGCGTTTTTTTTTCCGACACCCTGAAGGACACTCGGGGAGGAGCGGGGGTGGGGGGGGGGAGGGAAACGACACGGATGGAAACTTTTCCCCCTAAAATGCGTCAAAAAAAGTTTCTCCCCCTCCGTCGGCCAGCTGGGAACTGCCAGGAGGATCAACTAATGCAACAAAAATCAAACAGCCGCCAGGCACTGAAGTTTGTCCGAGTGGTGACAACAGATGCGACGCTCCGCCTTGAAAAGCTCCGTCGAGCGTTTACCTCACTTCCCATCCTGCAGAGGAAGATCAGGAGCGGAGGAATCAGTGGGCGGGGAACCATTGAGAAGAACTTCAATCACATCACTGGCTGGGAACATCTGGGTCCGAGGCTGAATCCTGCACCGACTGCAGGGGGCGCACTCACGCACAACAGCAAAAAACAACAACAACAACAACAACAACAACAACTGCACACCAAACTCCTCCCTCTTTTCCTCTTGTTGGGATTTACTGTTGCTGACGAAAACGAGCCAACCAGGTGCCTGGAAACGTCACTCATCTCTCTATCGCTCTCTCGCTCTCTCTCTCTCTCTCACACACACACACACACGCCCACACGCACACAAACACAAAGAGTGTGTGTGCGTCCCGATCACCGTTGTCAGGCCGTCGGAGGAAGTGAGCAATGGATGCAATTAACGCCGTGTCATTGGCTGCATTATCATAAATATTGCGAGGAAGTGACGAGAGGGGGGAAGGGGGGGGGGGGGGGGGGTGAGGAAGAGGAAGCGGAGGGGGGAGGGGGGAGGGGGGCTAATTTGTGTGATTGATAGAGACGCACACCCAAAAAAAACCCAATAATCCACCTGTTTGCGGGTCGGCAGCCTCGCCGTGGAAGGTCGAGCGGAAGACGTCGAGGTGAGGCGGGGCCGTTGCACCACACCAGGGCATCCTGCAGGGGGCGCTGGGCCTGTTTGGGCTTTGTTCGCTGTCGTAGGCTAGCGAGCTAACGTCTGTTGCAGCCAGTTAAAGCCGTGAAGTGGCTGTGTTGCTTTTGAAAGCGATGCGTGTTTTCACCAGGATGCCGGCAGCTGGAGAAATGAAGTCCTGTAGTTGAATGCCGGGCCAGCAGAGGGCGAATCTGAGACCAAGATTTACGGCTAAACTGGACCATCACAGAGTGACGCTAACGTCAGTTTAAACAGCTTTTCAATGTTAATTTTTTTTTTTGTTGGTGGGGTTAAATTGGTGGTCAGTTTTTTTTTTTTCTTGTTATATTTTTATTAAAGGACCTCTGCCAAAAGCACATTGGCGACTTCCTGTTGCGAGTCCTGCG
>NW_027466292.1:32500-87500 GCF_046127955.1 Nelusetta ayraudi | reverse complement strand
AAAAAAACAGGCACCTGCACGCCGGCGGCGCCAGACATTCCAGCGCCGCTCCTGACGACAGGCTAATCCCGCTCGGACGCCGCCGATGACATCACAGAGGTGAGGGTTTGTTGTTGTTTTGTTTCTTTTTGATTTGGGGTGAAACAGAAAACAGACCTGAAGCTGCCAAGCGGAGGAAGTGTACATTTTCGGGTGGTTTTCCTGGAGGTCAGAGGTCAAGCGGACCAATCGGGGTCAGCGGATAGAGGGGGCGGAGCTACAGCTTCGATTGCAGGGGGTTTGAGGACAGGGCAAGTAATGAATGCAGAGGGGGGGGGAGAAACAACAAATTGCAAATTCTCATTTAAATTTCTCATCAAACTGCAGAGCGGAATTCTGATTTATTTTTCCAAAGCAATAAATCCTGTTGTTATTTTTTCTATCCGTCCCGTGTCAGACTTTGATCCCCTCGTCAGTTCTTCTTCTGCGCCGTCGATCAATTAGAAAAAAAAAGAAAAAGAAAAAAAACCTAATTAGAAAAAGAAATCGTTGGAGGAAAAAAATTCAAATCAAAATGAGGATTTTTTTTTTTTTTTTAGGGTAACGGAGGAACGATTAGGAGCGGTGTTCTGCCCTCGTTGTTGTCCTCCAGAGGGCGACGCTGGGAGGGGGGGGGGGGGGGGGGAACGTTACGGAGCTCCGCGATCTTAATGGAGGAGAAGAAGAAAAAAACCATTTTGTCTCCAAATAGGCTGCTGGTTGATGGGGAGCGTTAATACCGCTCGGCAATCAGCCCTGTAAATTAGAAGCCAATGTGGCTCCAACGGCAAAGCCTCTGGGTGGTAGTTTTGTTTTTTTTCTTCCTCTCTTTTTCTCTTTTTTTTCGGAGGTGGATCGATTCAACACGAGCACAAAGTGTCACTGCAACTTTTTTTTTCTTTTTCCTTTAGTTTTTTTATTCCTGCGTGGGGACGTTAGCCTAATGGACAGCGGCGTTGCTGCTAACTGCTAACGCCACGACGCGTCGATGATGGTGGCAGAGTTTACGGAGGGTGGACGAGTGGAAAGGAAGTCGTGCGTGGAGGAGGAGATTCAGGCCGAATTAGGCGTGGGAGCGGCGAAGGAGGCGGAGCCTTAGCGACGCTGGTGGTTCCCGAGAGAGAAAGAAACCAAAAAAAAAAAACAGAATTACGACCGTTCCGACTTTTCACTTTCCAAGATTTCCTGCCTTCAATTCTCCGAGATCCGACTTTACAAAGCCACTGAGACAGCCAATAGGAAGCCTCGTTTTGCACGAGCCAATAGAAAGAGGACATTTTGGAATAGCTAATATATGAACCCTTGTTTTGCACTAGCCAATAGGAAGCCTGGTTTTGCACGAGCCAATAGGAAGCCTCGTTTTGCAATAGGAAGCCTGGTTTTGCACGAGCCAATAGGAGGGATGGTTTTGCACAATTGGAAAAAAAAGTGATTTTTTTTTGTTGTTGTCTGGGTCCTTAAAGCTTCCTCCTTTGTTCACTCCCAGAAGAAGTTGAACACTGACAGGTCGTCCCTGTGACCGACTTCCACACTCTGAGACTTGAAGTGAAGTCCTCTCTGCAGAGACTTAAATAACTCTAACAATAAACAATCGTCGCTATGATGATGATGATGATGATGATGATGGTGGTAATAATCATAAAAACGTCCTCTCTGCTGCTTTATTCACTGGAACCTCCGTCTTTTCTCATCGTTGCTGATATTCCACTTTGCCGTCAGTCTTCCCTCCGGCCTGACGAGCCTCTGCGGGGCCGTCGGCTGGGAAAAAAAAAAAAAAAACGAAACAAATTTAAAACGACGACAACAAAAAAAAAAAAAAAAAAAAAAAAAAGCCTAAATATCCAACAACAACAGAAAGCGAGTGAGCCGCCTCAGCGCGGCTCTTCCTCATTTGCAGCAATGTGTCCGCAGACGGCCATTCAGCCGCAGCATTAACGCCAGCAATATTACCCACAATGCCCCTCAACACCACCCAGCATCGCATTAGGGCTGCGCACACACACACACACTCACACTCTCACACTGCTTTTAGATTTTCAATTAGACTGGATAATTTGTGTCCACCTCCTTTAGATTAGATTTTAAATGAGAAACATGTTGTGCCATTAATTATCAGCGCGGCTGCTGGACGCCGCTCCTCCCAGGGCCGGCCTGGAGGGGGAGCCTCCAGTGTGTGTGTGTCTCTGTGTGTGTGTGTCTCTGTGTGTGTGTGGAGGACGACGACGATGGGCCAAATGATGGTTTGGGTGCTGTGACAGTGACGGCCAATCAGAAAGCGGCGCCGGGTGCTGCGTCTGTCAGGGCGGCCGACACCCTGACTGTGTGTGTGTGTGTGTGTGTGTGTGTGTGTGTGTGTGTGTGTGTGTGGCCCACGCTGCAGGACGCTGCTCTCCTCCTCCTCCTTCACTTCATCACCTTCCTCTTTGCTTCCTGTTTTTTTTCATTATTGTCATCAATTTGATTGCAGAAGAGTTTTTCTGCTGCTGCTGCCGCTGCTGCTGCTGCTGCTGCTGCTGCTGCTGGGAGACACCAGAGTTTGATTGACGGCCGGTTGCGTCACTTGTTGACTTCCTGTCTGAGTGGAAACTTTACTGTCAGACAGTGAAGCCCCCAGACTGCTTGTGATTGTTCATTCATTCATTCATTCATCCATTGTCTTTAAATGGCTTTGACTTCAGAAAGCGGCTCCTGAGAAGCGGCTCAAACTTTCTCTTCACTTCCGTCGTCGCTGCTGCTTTTATTCCACTCGCTGCAGCCTCCCAGGAAAGAAACCCCCTCAGGGCTTCTTCCTCTTCCTCCTCCTCCTCCTCTTCCTCCTGCTGCTTCACATCTCTGCAATCCCGGCACACTGACCTCATTCTCACCTGTGTTTCAGCGCTGCTGATTGTTTCCTTTCATTGCAGCGACTTCTCGCCGTCGTGCCGTTTGCACCTTTTATCTTTCTTTTAATCCGCCGTGAAAAAGAAAAACGCAATCAGTGGCCGTCGCGGCCAATAAATCCAGTGGCGTCCCACGGCGCTAATGTGCACGTCGTGTCTGATTTATTGCGGTGGCGGCGGCGGCTACTTAATGCTGTTTAACCACTTTTGCAACGTTTAAAAAAATAAAATAAAATAAAGCGCGACGTCGCAAAAGATTAATGAGCCGCAGCGATTCGTCTTCTCCAGAGGAGGAGGAGGAGTCTGTTCACATCACGAGGAGAGGGAAAAAATGAAAGGACAGATTTTTATTGTCCGTCTTCTGCAAAAAGAGGTTGATTATTATTATTTTTTTTCATTTTTACACGAGCCAGTCGGAAACCTTGATTTGCGTCAGCCAATAGGAAGCCTTGTTTTACAAGAGCCAATAGGAAGCCTTGATTTACAAGAGCCAATAGGAAGCCTTGTTTTACAAGAGCCAATAGGAAGCCTTGTTTTACATGAGCCAATAGGAAGCCTTGTCTTCCACAAGCCAATAGGAAGCCTATTTTCATGCATGATGTCTATCAAACCCTCCCCTGATTGGATAGAATCAAGGCTCTGGTGTCACATGACGTCTTGCTTTTCCTGGCCGGAATCCTTTGGGGAGTTGAAAGTTGAAATTTGTTGGAAGTGACGCCCGGACTCTTCCGATAAACCGCAAGCCGACTGGCCGAGCGCAGCGGCGAGCCGGGGAGCGAGTGTGACTGGCTGCGAGCGACGTGCTAACAGCTCCCTCTCCTCCCATCAGCCACGGCGGAACATGGATTAAAGCGGCGGCGGCGGCTCAAACACCCCGAGATGCTGTAATTACCCACAATAATTGAGTTTGTGGTGGCGGCGGCGGCGGCGGCGGCGGCGGCGGCCGACCAGCGGACGGAGTCGTCTGGCTGAGTGACAGCGGCGGCGAGCGGCGACAACAACGAGGGGCCTTTAAATGTTCCAGCAGAAAGAAATGAAAGGAGACAAGGGGAGGGGGGGGAGAGGGGTGGGGAGGTAGTGGCGTCCCGCGGCCACTTCCAATTAGCTACGCCGCCGGACGGAGGAAACAATTAAAGCGGCAGCAGCGGCACCAGCGGCAGCAGCCGCTCACGACAGCTGCGCTAACGAGGCCTCGCCGCTTGGCCTCGTCTGGCCGCTGTTTGCTTGATTGGGGTTTTTTTTGGGGGGTCGTTTTTATTTTTCCGTCACTCGTCACTTTTGCAGTTCCTCCTGAAGCGACAGCCGCCGCCAGATTAGCCGCCATCGTGGGATTCAAACTGTTAGCGGCGTCGCAAAAAAGAGGAAAAAGTCACGTTGAAAAACGTTAAACAAATTCCGTCAGCCGGGCCGCGCCAGATGGAACATTTGTGAAAAATCCATTTGGATTTCATCTCGATGACGTCCGTCTGGGAATGAGTCAGTAGAAAACACTTTGACCTGCTGCTGCTGCTGCTGCCGCTGCTGCTGCCACTGCCGCCGCTGCTGCCGCCGCTGCAGTGAGCCGGTTTGTTCTGGTGCGACCCGCTGGGTGAAACAGTGACACCTGGTGCTGGACGTTGTCACGCAGAGCCGTTGATTCAGCGAGACGACACCTTCTTCTCCTTCTTCTTCTCCTCCTGAGAGATCAGCCGTTAGCTCGTTAGCTGTTAGCCACCCTGCTAGCCTCTACTTCCTCTTCCTCCTCCCGTTCTTCTTCTTCTGTGGTTTTTTTTTTCTGAGCAGCTTCTCCTCGACTTCTGACCTCCCACTGCCTCTTTATCATAAATATATGAATCTACATGTATGTGTGTGTATGTATATGTATATATATATATATATATATGTGTATTTACTTACATATTGCAACAACCAGAGTTTTGATTGAAGGTGTAACAACCCGACACGCTCACACACTGCTGCTCGTCGTCCCCCAGGCTCCGGTGTTTGTTTGTTGCCTCGCCGCTGTGTGCGTTTGCGCTCTGTGCAGCGTGTTTGAGCAGCGGCGCAGCTCCGGGTCACGGCGCTGGCCGAGCGGCTCGCCGGCGCCGCCGAGAGGCGTCCAACTGTGTCGACGAGCGCCAGAGCGGGACCGCAAACAGCCCAGGCTGCGAGCCCACGACCTTCGGCCGCTCCGAGGGCAGCGGCGGCGGCGGCGGCAGCAGCAGCAGCAGCAGCAGCTTTTTGTCGCTTCTGAAAGTAACCTGGACTCAAATTTTTTAAGACATCAATGACAAAAATCGTGTAATTTTTAGTTTAGGTCTCAGTATTCCTGCTGGGATCAGGTTCTTCCGGATCAGCTCCCAACATTCCCCCCACCGGGACCCTCCTGCAGCCTGATCCTGTGGGGGGGGGGGGCCTCTGCGGCCCCCTCAGCACCACCATTTTTAGCTCCTCCCCCAGAGGCCCTGGTATTCTTCCGTCACCTCCGGCTCATTCAATAAATGTCAGAGAGATGAAGCACAAATCGTCCTCGCTGTTCTGGAATCCTGTCGACGGTGTGAAGGCAGAAAGCGGTGACTGGGTTGGGGGGGGGGGGGGGGGGGGGGCGGAGGTGGAACAGATGTTGATCCCTGAGGTCGGATGGCCTCGGATGGAAAAAAACACATCCTGGATACAAATGTTTCAGATTGTGATGCATCATCAGCAGCAGCGATTGCAGTTTTCTGAGGAGGTTCTGCACATCAGCCAGCGCCGCTGCAAACAGAGGGCTAAGTACGGCAACAACACTGGTCAATGCAGGAATCTTTGCAGCTGTATGAAGAACCAACTTACAGCTTTCAGGAACATGATAAATAATAAGCTGCATTGAAATTCGAAACTCCTCCTGGAGGGGGCGGGGAAAAAAAACAACAAAAAAATTGGTTTTACAAGCGCTAACCGTGTCATGGGCGAGTCCACTTTTTGGATTTAAAAACTTTTAATAGGGGCTTATTGCTTTCATGGATTAGCATTGAACGGCGGCTAATAGGATTGAGCCGCGGCGTCGCCCGGCTCCTCGCGGCGGCGGAGGACAATTACGTCCTAATTGACTGATACATTTATTTTTCTTGTTCACGGGTCGGCGACGGCGCCGTCGCGCTTGTTTTCCCAAACCCGCGGTGGTTTGTTGATTGGACGACTCTGCTCTTCGTTTGTCTGAGTGGAGGTGGGGGAGGGGGGCGGGATTTAAGCGGAGCGAGAGGCCTCGTTAGCGGACGAGGAGGTGCAGTTTCCCAACTCCTCGAAAAAGTGTTTTTTTTTTTTTTTCCGGAACCGCAGCAGAGAAGTAAACGCTCTGGCGTTCTGGTTCCTCTTGGGGGGAAAAAATGAATTCAGACTTGGGCGTGAAAAATGTCGAAGCCGTAAAAAAACGCCAGCGAGCGCAAACGTGCTGGGCTGAACGTGGTTGTGTGTGATTGTGGGGAAAAAAGCAGGAAATTTGCTCCCGTAAAACAACAACAACAACAACAGCAACAGCAGCAACAGCGAGAGGCGGAAACCCCCCGTTTGAAGAACGAGGCCACGGAAAATAAGAATCAGGACCCAAACACAAATCATCGACGGGTTTAATGGACTCGCCGACGGCTGCGGCTTCGTCGTGAGGAACAACGAGGGAGCGAGGAAGCCGCTTGTGGTCAACGGGAATAACACAGCCAGACTGGATTCCATTTAATTCAAGAGAAATAAAATATCATCTGCTGGCGGTTTGGGTTTGGTTCACATTCTGCTGCTGCTGCTGCTGCTGCTGCTGCTGCAAAAATAATCACATCGCAGCTTTCAGCTCTGAGAAGAGTCTGCAAGCTCTGCCCTCCAGACCAATAGGTGGCGCTGTAGCCTCCTCGCCTGAGGTGGCGCAGTCCCACTCACTTGTTTTGCAGGTGAAGACGGAAACTTTAGAAGCTCAGATCAGAAATAGGAAAAAATAAACAACAACAACAACAACAACAACAACTCCTGGTTTCCTGTTTACACTCGAAACAGTTTGAAAAAGAAATATTTTCAAAAAGCGATGATATTACGTTTTTAAGGGTTTATTATTTTTGATTTGCATTGAAAGTACCCGCCTCTTCTTCAGGAGTAATGAAACACTTTGGAGTCACAAGGATTAATTCAGGTCGTCTTTGGATTTTCTGCTTGACGCGTCGTAGCAGCCGCGGTGGCGGCGGCGGCTAATTAGCACGTCACGCTCGAGACGCATCCGCCGTCGCACTTCTCCGCCACTTTGACGTGTGTGTGTGTGTGTGTGTGTGTGTGTGTGTGTGTGTGTGTGTGTGTGTCAGCTCCGTGCCTGATGAAATTACATGTTGCAACGTGCTCTTTAGGGATTGTCACTCAGCCGTTATTTCAACACACACACACACACACACACACACACACACACTCTATGCAGGTAAAACACACTCTGTGCTTAAAAGTCTTGTGTTGTCGTCTTTCTACAGAAAAAAAAAAAACAAAACTTTTTTTCTTCTTCTTCGGTGACGATAATTCTGCGACGTTTTTCTTTCCTTTTTCTTCTTCTCTCCCCGACAAACCAGAGCGACTCGAACGCTAATAATCTCCGACATGGGCGGATCCGTTTGTCGCCGCCGCAGAACTTAGAACTATATATTCCGTTGAGCTCAGAAGGCACAAACGATCTACAGTCTATATCTGTATATAAAAAAAAACCCCTCATGTGCGAGATGTTTTTCCCTGCGCCGCGGCCCCTCGACGTACGGCGGCTCCGTCCCGCCCTCTGGAGCTCCTCCTGATCAATATTTCACGATGCAACGGCGGCGAGGAAGTTTGAAGCTCTTGTCAGAGCAAATGTGACGTTTAAAGAGCTGAGAAAAAACAAATCAAAAAGGAAGACGAAGCTGAGAAACGGGTCGAGTCGGCGCGAGGCGATTGGAAAAAGACGAGCAGCAGATGAAGAGAGCTTATGAATAAAACAGCGGCGGCGACGTAAAGGCAGGGATGGTAAAGAAGGGGGGGCGGGGGTGGGGGGGGTAGGAGGGGGTTTAGGCAGTTTAGCAAGGGATCAGATCAGGTCTAATCGCTGGAGGCTAACAGCTAGCTAGCATTTTTTTTTTTTTCGTGGACGCCGCCGTTGTTGAACATCTGTTGGGGAAAAAAACCCGCATATTTCCAATAGACAGCTATCTGTCCATCCGCGAGCTAGCACGGTTAGCGATGGCTAGCTAACTGTGGGTGTTACAGCCATGGTTTTGGCGGCTGCTCTCTCTCCCTGTCTCTCTCTCTCTCTCTCCCTCTCTCTCTCTCTCTCTCTCGGTCAGACTGGTTGCAGCGGTGAGTCACTGCGGCTCTTCGGACCCCCTGCTGGCGGCTCTGATTCATTACCTTTTTTCTCCTTTTAACACACAAAATTGACTTTTATTGATTTCCTTTGAAGCTCCTTCCATCACATTTCAAATGTGACTGCATACAGATGAGACCATGAAGGGGAGGGGGAATCGGGGGGGGTTTAACTTAATGATGATGTCACCGCCTGTTACCGCATTGACTCTCCACCTTTGCAGTCGTTAAGAAGCGATTTGTTTGGAAGCAATTAGCCGACGATGCCGCCGGCGCCAACGTCGACTTTGCTTGGATGACATCATCACTGGGGGGAGGCGGCCGAGTCTGTCGGCGCTTCAAAAAGTAGAAGTAGAAGGAGAAGAAGAAGAAGAAGGATTACGTAGACTTTTTTTTTGTTTGCTGTTTTGATATGAGCAGAGTGTTGAGCGCCCCCTGGTGGCAGACAGCTCCATCCTATTTTGCTATCGCACAAATCCTCACCTGCATGGATAAAAAAAAAGGAAAAAAAAAGTTTTATCAATTTCAAAATGAACCCAATAAAAACAGTTTTTGGGGTTCTGGAGTGTCTAATTATAAAAACGAAGTGTGTGTTTGATAATTAGCACTCCATGATAATCACTTTAGGTCCTCAGTGTGAGTTTTCTCTCAGAGTTTGTCGCCTCTGCAAACTCTTTCGAAGGAAGAAAAACCTCCAGCTTCAGAATCTTCATCCTCCTTCACGTCAGAAGCTCTTTATTTACTGCATATTTACGTTGACGGATGTGCGAAAATGTCTTTTCAAATTGCCAGAAATTGCAGAAGAGAGCAGCAGCAGCAGCAGCAGCAGCAGCAGCAGAAGCCTCAGCCGTCGCACCCTCACTCACTCCGTCTGCCTTCTCTCTTTTTCTTTTTTAGCAGTGAGCTCATCCTGCGGAGCTACAGAGCTACAGCGCTGCGGGGGAGCGAGGTCAACCGGAGGTCACGGCTCTGTGGGCTCCGTGGGCAGCAGCAGCAGCAGCAGCAGCTTCAGCAGCAGGATGAGGAACCGGTGCGTGTGTAGGTGTTCCGCAGTTTATTTATGATGATTTAAAAAGTGCAGTCTTTCTCCTCATGCATGATGCAGCGTCTGTTCCCAGCTCCTAAGATTCCCACAGCCTCCTCCACCTTCACCTTCTCCTCTCCAGCAGTCCTCCCAGCCTGTGGGGGGGGCGCTGTGGGTTGCCTTCTGAAGGCCTCCTCCACCATCACCTTCTCCTCTCCAGCAGTCTTTCTCACCGTCAGTCCTCCCAGCCTGTGGGGGGCGCTGTGGGTTGCCTTCTGAAGGCCTCCTTTCCTTGCGTTTCCACACTGCTGGACTCTCCAGGCTGAGGTCTTCATTCGCCTCCACCGCCGCGTGGCACCTGTTGCGTCTTCTCCTCCGTGCTTACATCATACCCGACCATTCTTTTCATTTTTCATTTTCATACCTGTGTGTGTGTGTGTGTGTGTGTGTGTGTGTGTTTTTTTTTTTTTATAGCCGCTGCTCCCGTTGCACACTTTCAAAGAGCCTCTCGGCAGGCGCGGCGCCACTGCAGGGGCTCGTGTACAGATCAGACCGGGCCGCCCCCCCCCCACCCCCCCGCCAACACCTTTGATTTCCTCCTACCGTGTTTCTTCACCTGCGCCAAGCGAAACGTTCCCGCTTTCTGGGAATCTCGCTAATAAATGAAAGACGGAGGAGTGAAATATTTTCATGATGCTCCATTGTTTAAAGAAGTCATGGGAAATAATCATTAGAAGATGGAAAAACTTGATTATTTTTATTTTTTTAAATTATTTAAATCATTTATTAATTAAAAATTAATAAATGATGCTAATTATATAAATGTATTATTCCTGAAGAGTCGGACCGACTAAAACATTTGCACTGCAAAAAATAGTTTTTTTTAAATTACACACTAAAGTAATAAAATCCAAAACAACAAAGAATCTTTTTTATTTTCTTAATTTGTACTTTTTATTCAGCCCATGTTTGTGATATAATTGCTGTTTAATCTCCCGTCGCTCTGTCACTCAGCATCCAGACTTCTTTTCTTCTTCTTCTTCTTCTTCTTCTTCTTCTTCTTCTTGTCTTCCCGGCCGTCTTGACTGACGCGTCGCTAACCGAGGGTTTGTTTTGTTGTCTCGTCTCGCTCATCATCGTCTCATCAACTCTGTTTCCTGCAGTCGAGACGCGGCTGTGCTGTGTTTTCTTTGACTTTTTTTTGATGCTCGCTCGTCTTTGATGCTCACCCCTCCCCCCCCACCCCCCACCCCCTCAGGTTTTGCCTAATGTCGTTATTTTGCTTCTTTTTTTTTTCCTAAAAATAAAAAACACTGTTTGTGTGAATGAACTCAATGAGTTGTGTCGTTGTTTCCAAACCTTTCCATTGTGCTGTGTTTGTCCAAACAAAATCTGTGAAACGGCAACACAACACGCTGGCGTCAGAACTCTCAAATTCTGATTTCCTGTGTGTGTGTGTGCGTCTACAGGAAGTGGCGCGCCACGCCCCCACTGGCCAGATGAGGGAATGACCCCAGAGCGACCCGACGACTTCCTGCTGCGGCTGGTGAAGATCTGAAGGTCAGCAAAGGTCAGTAGAGGTCACGGACGGAACAAATCAAACCTGCTGGGTCTGAGACGCAGCCCGTTCTGACCACCAGGGCGGCGACACACACAGACAGCAAAGCCACCGTTGACCGTCATGCTGCAGACGATTATCGGACAGATGTTTTTGAGATGCGTCGCTGTCTGGCAGTTCTCTGGTGGTCCTGTGGTGGCGCTGCAGGCTCTTTGACTCTTTGGATCAGCGGCAGAGGGAAAATCTCTTTACATACCTGGGGTCTGATTCCAGAGAAGCGTCCCTGCAGGAGGACGGCGGCCAGGAAAACAAACAATTGTTGGCACCCAAACCAAAAAAACAAACAAAACAGGAACGTGCTGGAACTCAAACTCAGCGGTCGAGAGCATGAAAAAAAACAAAAAACAATGCATTCTGGGAAAACTTTTCTCCCCTCAGTGCTGCGAAGGCTTCATCCCTGCCAAGTGCAGATGATGAAGATGTTTTCCTGGCTGTCAGACTCACTGTCGAGTGGTTTCAGCTCTCATCGTACAGAAAAAAGTGACTCGTTGAAAGCAAAAACCGACAGAAAATACGCAGGACAGACAAACACTGATGTGACGTTATCGGGGGGGGTGGGTTTCGTAAACCTTGACCAGCAGCCGGTCATTGGAATGTGATGGTTAGCATTTTAGGTGGATTGTTTCGTTGAGGTGTAACATCCATTAGCAAGAAAAGCACTGTTTGCAACCGGCTGCCGATAAAATGAGCCGAAAAAAACGAGTTTCAGTTAGCGGTTAGCTTCTTAAATCCACTAGAAAACACTGCCAGAGAGGCGGCCATATTGTTCTATTGCCTTGTATTGACATTCAACCAGGAAGTAGATTTTTTTTTTTGTTGTTGTTTGTTTTTTTTTTGGCAATTTCTGGCAACATCCCTGAAAACCAGCATCGCCATTTAACTTTGTTTGCAGTACGCCCTCCGACCACCGGACGCTGCTGAATCTCACACGCTGGTCCTTTAATCACGCTTCTGTTTGACTGACTAAACTCTTTGGACGGCAAAAGCAAAAAAAAATGAATCGCCTTTTTTTCTCGTCTTTAACCAAAGAGAGAAACATTGAGGAGCCCCCCCCCCCCCCCCCCCCCTCCCCAGAAAGAGAGAGAGGAACGATGCTTCCTGATTAAAGCTGGCAGCATGTGCGGCGGCGCTCGCTCGGCCCGCTGCTATTTACCCGGCGAGCTGTGTACACACTAATAAAAGCTGATTGACACACCGGCGGCGAGCAGCTGTTTGGTCAAACATGAGACCAATCAATAGGGACTCTTTGTTTTTGCTCTGCAAACCTCCACCCCCCCCCCCCCCACCCACCCTTACTTCCCCCCCCTCCCCCGACGCGTCGCCGCTGATCTCCGTCCGCAGCGCGGCGGCGGCGGCGTGTTTGACGTGCTAATACCGTTTTGAGTGATCATCAACCCCCCCCCTCGACCCCCACCACCCCCACCCACCTGGGTCACATAAGTGGGTAAACAAGTGTGAATTATGTGTGCGCTATAAACACTTCGTGTGGAGAGAGAGAGAGACAAAGAGAGGGAGAGGGAGAGTTATTCATGTGCACGCCGCCGCTGCTCGGCTCGCCACTCGCCCTCCCGTCTCGCATTTTAGCAGCGACCTCTGGGCCGCCCGGGGCCGCGGGGTCGGCTAAGCAGCCAGGCGCGCGGCATTTAGCCGCACTCACTCCACACTTTTAGTTTGCCTGTTTTTTTGTTTTTTTTTTGTCTTGTACGTGCCTGCTGGAGCAGCGGCAGCGGCGGCGCTGAAGGCTAATCCGCTAGCGTTGAGGCCCGCGTGTCTCGGCAAACACGGAATGCTAATGTTTTATTTTTGGACAGTTGGGGAAGACGTCGGGAGACTCGCAGTTTGTGAAAATCCGAGAAAAGCTTCCGCACTCATCAAAAAAAATAGCCCAGCTAGCCGGCGAGCTAACGGGAAAAAACACACTGTTGGTGCCGCCGCCGCTGCTGCTGCTGCTGCTGCTGCTGCTGCTGCTGCTGCTGTTCCTGGAGCTTCACACAATTTGTCTTATATTAGGAGTTGATGCAGCTGTCAATCAAGTGGATTGGAAGTCAAGGAAAAATAATAGGAACAAACGAGACTTGACTGTTGAGTTATTTTCTCAAAATTCACAACAACACCCCCGAAATTAAATAAGTCCCGCTGGCAGGCGGTTGAATCCAGAACCGGGAACTGGCGCTGTAGTGCTGGAGATTGGTCTTGGTTTCAAGACCGCTTTCTAAGGGTCTCGGTCTGCAGTTCATTTTTTTATGGTTCAAAATGAACTACAGGCTAAAAAGAGATGTTGCAGTTCGATTGAGAAGCAAACTGGAATTTAATTCAGTCAGTATTGGCTGCTCACAAGCTGGCGTCGTAGCCAACCTGGCTAGCCGCTAGCCGACTGCTAGCATCCCTCAGGGTTGTCAATAATGACGACGATGAACAGCTGGCAGAGCAGCTGCGGCTCTACGTTGGGTCACCGTGAAAACAATGCAGCCTTTACTCGCGTCCGGGGGAGGGGGCGCTAGTAGGGGGCGCTAGAGAGCGCTGGTCCACGTCACACATGAGCAGCCGGCAGACAGACAGACAGACAGACAGACAGACAGACAGGTGGAGCTGAGAGCTAAAGGTGCTGCTAGAGAGGAGAAACACTGCTCATCACATCAGTGCTGACGACGACCACACACACACACACACACACACACACACACACACACACACACGAGAAGCAGGAGGCATGAGAGGTGAGCCAGTAATCAGAGAACACTTGAGCAGCTTAATCAGTGCGGCTTGTCTGATGAGGAAGAACACTCGTGCTTTTTGTGGGCAGCCGCCTTCATTAATCATCCTCAAGAGACACAGCAGGAGAGAGAGAGAGAGAGAGAGAGAGAGAGTGTCCTATCTCCATTTGGAGATAGGACCTCAGACACCCCCCCCCCCCACACACACACACACACACCACACTTCCAGTAGGCCACTCCTCTCTCAGAATAAGCCCCGCCCCTGTCATGTCAAACCTACACGGAGCTCCTCTGCCCAGATGTTTCTTCTGGATGATCCAGTGAGCAGCAGCAGCATTGAAGACACAACAAGCCTTTGATTCAAGCCCAGGGATAATTAATACGTCGGTGTTATTTAATTAAAAACTTTAAAAATAGATTAAATAAATAAATGAATAAATAATTAAAGCCGGTGATGATTGTTATTTGCAAACGATCACGACGGCCTCAGTTTTAACGCAGTCCCGACTGCTGGATTGGATTGATTGTCTCGGTCGGCTGGCGGAAATTAAGTCGGAATATTGAAGATGTTTGCCCCCCCCCACCCCACTCCCACACACACACACACCCCTCCCACCCCCCACACCCCCCACACCCCCCTCACCCCACTGTACCTATTCCTCCCTCCCTAGCCCCCTCCCTCCACCACCATCCCTAGTAGAGTTCTGGTCTTCAGGCTCTAGAGTGTCAGTTAGCAGTTAGCTGTTAGCCGGTTAGCGTCTCTTTCAGTACTAACACAAGTAGTAACAGTATAGTAGCATCAGTAGTAGTAGCAGCAGCAGTAGTAACACTTCCAGCAGCAGCAGTAGCAGCAGCAGCAACCGTAGTAACACTTCCAGCAGCAGTAGCAGCAGCAGCAACAGTAGTAACACTTCCAGCAGCAGCAGTAGCAGCAGCAGCAGCAGCAGTAGTAACACAAGTAGTAACATTATAGTAGCATCGGTAGTAGTAGCAGCAGCAGCAACAGTAGTAACACTTCCAGCAGCAGTAGCAGCAGCAGCAGCAGCAGTAGTAACACTTCCAGCAGCAGCAGTAGCAGCAGCAGCAGCAGTAGTAACACTTCCAGCAGCAGCAGTAGCAGCAGCAGCAACAATAGTAACACTTCCAGCAGCAGTAGCAGCAGCAGCAGCAGCAGCAGTAGTAACACAAGTAGTAACATTATAGTAGCATCGGTAGTAGTAGCAGCAGCAGCAACAGTAGTAACACTTCCAGCAGCAGCAGCAGCAGCAGCAGCAGTAGTAACACAAGTAGTAACAGTATAGTAGCAGCAGCAGTAACAGTAACTGTAGCAGCAGCAGCAACAGTAGTAACACTTCCAGCAGCAACAGCAGCAGCAGCAGCAGCAGCAGCAGTGAAGTGGCTCCGTCCTGGTGAGGTGGCGCTCTGAGTCAAGGTGCCCTTCAGCGGGAAAATGTCTCCCGCGGTGCAGCGGCTCATTATCCAACATTAGCTGCAGTGACTTTCTGGGAGGCTGGAATGCTAATATTCAGTGCCGCTGAGCCGGAGTTCATCACGCCAGCTTCAAAACTCACCTCCGGGAAAACCATCAACGCAAAAAAGAACTAATTTTTTCCGTCGTACTAATGCCGTCGGCGCCGATGACCTCATCACGGACTCATCAGCACCCGCTCGCCATCCGGTCCAAACCAGCTCTGAGGCTCCGCCCCCACCTCAGCCGCCAGGAGTTGTTTTGTTTTTTTTCATAAAACTTTTAGGATTTCTCGTTAACATTCGGGCCTGATGCTAATCCTTTTTTTTCTTTTTTTTTTTCTTAGCCGTAGCAAGGCTTACCGTCACTTCCTGTCTCTCCTTCCTGTCTCTCCTTCCTCGTCTTCTTCGCTGGTGTTTAAACAGCTCTAGGAAACCTCTTCCTTCTCCGCATATCTCTGCTTACACAGTGACGACTAGTTATTAAAACTGATGATTGTTGCTTCTGTGCAGAGGTCAGAGGTCACGACAAATGAATGAATGAGTGAGTGAGTGAGTGAGTGAGTGAATGAATACATGACTACAGACAGAATCTAGCTGGACTTCCGGCTTCTTCCCGGTTCTAAGTTCCCTCACAGGGCTTCTGCTGAGGCCTGGAAATGTCATTCATCGCAGCACGGTGTGACTTCCCTGTGGGCGGAGTCCCAGGAACCCCTCCCTGACCGCCGCCCCCCTGCTGCACGGGTCAAGTAATTCTGCCGCTCCCTGCCGACCTTGAGATCCGCTGCCTCCTGGCGGCTCGGTCGCGGCCTCCCGCCAGGAGGCTCAGCTGCTCCGTATTCCAGACGCAGAGAATTCCTCGGCACATAAATGAGGAAAAATACACAAAATAATGGAATAAAACGCCGTCATAATGTCTGAGCTCCACTGTGGCCACAGCACCTCGACCTGTGTGACCTCACCTGGCCTCAGTGTGTGTGTGTGTGTGTGTGTGTGTGTGTGTGTGTGTGTGTGTGTGTGTGTGTGTGTGTGTGTGTGTGTGTGTGTGTGTGTGTGTGTGAAGCAGCAACTAGAGGAGAGCTCGAGTCTACAGCCAGCACCACCTGCAGCTCAAAACAGCTGCAGAAAAGATGAAGATGATGATGGTGATGAAGATCATGGTGGTGATGAAGATGAAGATGATGGTCATAATGATGACGATGGTGATGAAGATCATAGTGGTGGTGATGATGGTGATGATCATGGTGATGATGATAGTGGTGATGAAGATGATGGTTATGATGATGGTGATGAAGATTATGGTGCTGATGGTGAAGATGATGATGATGGTGATGAAAATCATGGTGATGATGATGATGAAGATGATAGTCGTGATGATGGTGATGATGGTGATGATGAAGATGATGGTGAGGATGATGATGGTTAGGATGATGAAGATGATGGTGATGATGATGATGAAGATAATGGTAATGAAGAAGATCATGGTGATGATGATGGTGATGAAGATCATGATGATGATGATGATGACGAAGATCATGGTGATGATGGTGATGATGATGATGATGAAGATCATGGTGATGATGGTGATGAAGATCATCATGATGATGGTGATGAAGATCATGGTGATGAAGATCATCATGATGATGGTGATGATGATGATGATGATGATGAAGATCATGGTGATGATGATGATGAAGATCATCATGATGATGGTGATGATGAAGATCATGGTGATGATGGTGATGAAGATGATGATGATGGTGATGATGAAGCAGTGACTTCTACTTTTAAAAACCTCCTCCCTGCGTGAAGGCCTGTCGTGAGTTTTCCCCGCCGCCATCCTTCTCCCTCCAGAATCTTCTGCTGTATCTCGCCGCCTCCTCTTGAAGAGGCTTCTCCCGGGAGATAAGGCTGCGCTGGAATGCCGGAATGCCATGATTCACTGTCACGCGTCCGTCTGGGAAGGAGCTCGTTGAAAAATGTCGAGCAGTCGATAAAAAAACGCCAGCAACCTTGTTGTGTGTGTGTGTTTGGCTCCTCCTCCTTCCTGTCTGTCTGTCACACTCACAAAGTGACTCCACCGGCAGCAGGCTGGTGGGACTCTGGAGGCATGTCGCCGCCCTGGTTGTCAGCCTTGGTGTTACATCTGCTCTTCCGTCGGATAAAGGAAAAAAGAAATTGAGCATCTGTGTTTGGCAGCTAAACTAAACCCCCCTGCTGGAGCTCCTCCTCTCCCCCCAGCCATGAAGGAAGCTGATTGGTCCGTTCATATTCTGCAAGTGACTCAGTTAAGAGTCTTTGAAGATGGACGTGGGGATGAAATCAGAACCGATCTTAGCCGCTTCCCAGGATTGGGCTTTTCTTTGTTTTCCTTTTCTTTCTTCGAGCCTCGTCTTTCAAACCAACATCATATTATTAGCATTTTGTTGTGTTCCAGCGTCCGTGTTGCTGCATAAGTCTTCCCTGCGCGCTCACTGGGAGCGTGTGTTTTGTGCTGGAAGGAGCCATGAATATTCCCGCAGCCGTCCGGGGCCCCTGAATCCACACTAGGAGACTTTTATTGCTGCAGGGATGAAGCTGCACCTGCCGGGAGCTCAGTTCCCTCCTCCCGCGCCCGCTCGGCCGGCCGACGTTCCCGATGATGAATCGATGCAAAACGGAGGGAAACATCCATCAGGGCTGCACGGCTGCTGCTGCTGCTGCTGCTGCTGCTTTGTGTCTGCAGTGAAACACGAGCTGCTGCAGATAAATACCTTCGTCTTTCCCATCAGCCTCTCTGTTTTTCCTGTTTTTTTTGTTTTTTTTTTTGGGGGGGGGGAATATTCCATCTGCAAAGCTTCAGTCTGATCCGAGATGCTAAACAAACGTCTGCGCTCCGGCAGAGACGCGCTCTCCTCCCGCCGCTCTGGGATTGATTGATAAACCTTGGGAATGAAGCAGCTGCTGGTATCAGGTGACCTGGACGCTTGTCTGCACATTTCTCTGCTTGTTGTTGTTGTTGTCGTTTTAAAACTTGACACTGAAGTGAAACAGACGCCCGTTTCCCGTCACGGTGGAGATGGATGAACCCCCCCCCCGCCCCCTCCCCCCCCCAACAGGGAAAGTGTTTTATTATCCGCGGCTGCTCAATCTGACCCGACCAAGTCTGGAATTTCATGTAGAAAGGAACGTTCCGGAACACCTCAGTTTTTGACCTCAAACAAACAAACAAACAAACAAACAAGCAAACGTAATTCTCATAAAGTCTCACGGGACGAGATTTTCCCAGAATTCTACGTTCTTTGGATTTAGGAACCTGGAAGTGTGACTTGAACCCTTGAGATTTTCTTCTTTTTGTGCTAATTTTGCCGTCTTCTTCTTTTTGTTCCTTTCTCATGCAAAAACGCAGTTTGGTCGTAAACCAAAAAGTCCAAAACGCCTCCCGGTGGCGGTTAGGGAGACGTGTAGGCGATCGGATCGGCGCCACCTGGCTGTCGTGCGGGCGGGGGTCCAGAACGCTCACTCGTCCGTCTGTATGTCGGAATTGATGGCAACCGAGTCAAAGATCCATCCAGGTTAAAAAAACAAAAAAATTCCAGACGCAATAATTGGAGGTCGGAGGGGGATTTTTTCCAGGAAGTAACAACAGAGCGGCTAACCCCGCCCCCTCCTGAGGGTGACGGATGGAGAGGGGGTTGAAAACTCCAAAACACAAAGAGCAACTTGACACATCGCCGTCCTCGGATTTCACCGCCACGATCCTCGGGAGGGAGAGGGGGGGGGGCACCTTGAAGAGCGGCGTTCCCGCCCCGGCGCTCCGTCATTAGGCTGTCACGCCGTCTTTATCTGCATCTCGGCGGCGGCGTGAGAAGAGAAACGCTACCTGGCGGTGCGGCTGGCTGATGGATGAGAGCAGCACAGCCTGTGAAGAGGAGGCCGTCGCACTCCCGGCAAATGTCAACAAGGTGGCGCCGCGCAGTTCAGAGGAAGTAGCGGCGAGAAAATAGATTTTCATTTATTTATTTATATACATTTTTTTTCCTCACGCTGGCCTTTCTGTGTCTGAGACGAGGCCGCGGTTACC
The DNA here is from genome assembly GCF_046127955.1 of Nelusetta ayraudi. Lineage (NCBI taxonomy): Eukaryota > Metazoa > Chordata > Actinopteri > Tetraodontiformes > Monacanthidae > Nelusetta > Nelusetta ayraudi. The sequence continues at coordinate 68,404 of NW_027466292.1, read as the reverse complement.
GAGTCACGCAGCAGGTCTCGGTGTTTTATCATCTCACCGGAGGTGAGGGGGGGTGTCTTTCTTTCCGTCTGTCTGTCTGTCTGTCTGTCTGTCTGTATTTTTAGCCGGTAGTTTGTATCTGTTGCAGTGAGTACGAGATAAATTCCCCCGTGCTTGGTGGAGGAGTTTGTCCCAGGAGTTGTTTGGTATCATCGGTTGTTTCGTTGTCTGGTTTCTGCCTGGTTGTCGTATTCCCTGGAATGATCTGGGATAATCCCGTATCTTCCTGCATTGGATGGGATCGTGCCAAAAGGTATCGTGCCGTATTGCCTGGGAGGTGTCACGTGGTATCATAGGTATTGCAACATATCGTTGTCACAATACTGATGCATTGCATCGTATTGTGACAAATCGTACTGTACCATATTTTATTGTATTGTATTGTGTATCACGGTAGCACGGATCGTATTGTGTCTCACTACACTGCATGTGTGTGACATCACGTCATAGGTTTTTGTGTCTATTTTCAGTCAGTCAGTGAGTCAGGCCAAGGTCAAGGCCAAGGTCAAGGTCAGGGTTCACCCCTGCAGATGCGCTGCAGCAACATGTTAGCTCCCTCAGTTAGCCACGGGTCAGGGCTCTCTCTGGAAACTCACCTCTTTTCGGAGCTTTAACGGGAAAACAGGAGTGGGCCGCTGGTGGTGTCAGTCGGTCGCACGGACGGAGGAGAAACACACCGCCGGCTGTGTTTCAGAGGGTCGTGGATCATGTTGTCACCGCTGCAGGGTGGGAGGTAAAGAATCAGACCCCCCCCCCCCCCCAGCCCCCACCACCTCCACCTCCTCCACCACCACCACCTGTCGGTCGTGCGAGAACCTGCCGGGGTGCACGACCCCTGTTGACCCCGTCAGTAGGGCCGACCCCGGCCGATTGATGCGCCATCAAAATAGCGCGAGGCGTGACGGAGCTAGCCGCTAGCCGCTAGCCGCTAGCTGGAGCTCCTGAAACTGACACCACCCACCACCTCCACAGGCCATTAGTATTGTTTTGAACTTTTAGCCTCAAACGTGTCAAGTGATCCGAGTTCAGGAAGACTCCCTCCCTCACTCTCTCTCTCTCTCTCTCTCTCTCGCTCGCTCGCTCGCACTCCGTCCATCAGTCCGACTCCCTGCCTGCCCCCAGGCTGCTGCTGATTGGTGGATGTGACAATTTCTTAAAAGCTTTTGTTGCGACGGACGTTTCAACCTGTCGTCTTGCTGCAATGAAAACACAACGCGCTGACAGAACGCTGAGAGAGAGAGAGAGAGAGAGAGAGAGAGAGGGAGAGAGGGAGAGAGGGAGAGAGAGAGAGAGAGAGAGAATGAAATCTCTGCAGTCTCTGAGGTCGCCACTGATTTTGAACTCGGCGATTTGAAAACGACCCTGAGGTTTCACAGGCTCCGCCCCCTCCCATCGCCCCAGCGACACGGCCTGCACTCGCTCCGTCTCTCCCGGTGCACACAGGAGGAGGAGGTTGGGGGGGGGGGGGGGGGGTAGCTCCGGACCGGACTTTTTTCCAGGTCATGCAAAATTAATGGGGAGGCCGGCAGAGATAACGGCGCTGCATTTTTAATGCGCCTTGTCACCTGGCGGAGCAGCGGCGGCGGGACTCCAGAGACATCGATTAGCCGGAGACGGAGTGACAGACGACGACGCCCCCTCAGGGAGAGCTAGGAGGGGGAGAAGCCGCACTGCGCCGCTGTTGGTGTTGCTGTCCACTCAATGCATCGACATGTCATTAAAGAATGACAGCGCCCCCGGCTGTTTAATGGAGTGTTTTGCGAGGCAATATGATGGCGTGAGTTTGAGCGCCAGGTTTAGCAAAACTGTTGACTCCGGAATGGCTTCATTATGTCAGCTGAACGAGATGCACACGTCAACCTGTTAGTCTCACGGAGAAAGCCTGCTCATCCAGTGCTCAAGTTGGTGGTAAAACACGAAAGTTACGCGGGAGGAACGGCCGGGTGGGCCACCGGCAGGCTAGCTCAAGATAGTCTCAAGATACACTCAAGTTAATCTCAGGCTGGACTCAAGATAAACTCAAGATAATCTCAGGCTAGACTCAAGATAAACTCAAGATAAACTCAAGATAATCTCAGGCTAGCTCAAGATTGTCTCAAGATAGCTCAAGATACACTCAAGTTAATCTCAGGCTGGACTCAAGATAGACTCAAGATAATCTCAGGCTAGACTCAAGATAAACTCAAGTTAATCTCAGGCTAGGCTCAAGATAAACTCAAGATAAACTCAAGATAAACTCAGGCTAGACTCAAGATAGCTCAAACCAAACTCAAGTTAAACTGAAGCTCAAACTAAATAAGCTGAACTCAAGCTAATCACAAGGTAGGCTCAAGGTATCTCAAGCTAAACTCAAGCTAAACTAAAGCTAATCTCAAGCTTGACTCAAGCTAGACTCGAGCTAGCTCAAGCTAAACTCAAGCCAGCTCCCTCCTCGGTTCTGTGCGGCCTTCCTCTCTGTGCAGTTTTGTCTCTTCCAATCATGTTGCGCAGCACTTTTTCAATGTTTGGCAGCTTTGTGGCAACAGTTCGAGGTCCAGGCTTGGTAGGAACTATTGTGGTTGGGGGGGGAGGAACTGAAGGGTCGAGGCGCCGGTATCCAGACAATATTAGCATTTCTCCAGCGGCTGCAAGATTAGTTTTTCCTGGGCTGGGTCGTGCAGAGCGAAGTGACGTCACCAGGTGATGATGAGAGTGATGGGAAGATGCAGGGGAAACAAAGGAGCAGGATAAGGTGTTTCTCTGAAGATAAGAAAAGTGCTTCGCCCCGAACGACACGTGTGGATTAATGTGCTGATGAGTGATGTTTAGGCTTTTCTTTTTTTTTTTTTTCCTCTCTCCTTTGTTAGTTATGTGAGGTGACTGAGCGCCCTACGTTGATGGGATTAATTTGATGGGGAAGTAAAGGGGGAGGTGTGTGTGTGTGTGGGGGGGGGGGGGGACAAAGAGATGATGGAGTGATAGCAGCAGCAGCAGCAGCAGCACTGATTGCATGTGGGATATTAGTCGCTTCCATCTTTGGCCGGAGATGAATGAAAAATACATGCAGGTGATGAATCCGTCTGCAGGTTGTTGTGGAGCTGCAGCCGACCCACGCTCAATTACTGAGACAAACATTTGCCTTTATAATAATAATAATAATGATAATATATATTTGTATATTCTCTCTCGTCTCCCTGGGCGTGTCCTTTGCGATCGACCGAGTCGAGTCATAAACTCTGCATACCGATTACACGGTGGAATTGAAAAAACAAATCACACAGCCGTTTGAACTTTTGCTTCCGAGCCGCCTGGGATTAATTGTCAAGCTCAGCGGCGCGAGCGGCAAGATGTTTTCTTTGGTAGGGAAAAAAAACCAACAAAAAAAACAAGAGAACGAGGAGAAGGAGAAGAGGAGTAATAATAAAATAGGGAGGAAAAAAAAGCAACGCGCTTTGAAAAAAAGCCAAAGGGTGACCTCAAAAGGAGAGTTTTGGGATGCTGTAACTGCGTTTTGCGGCAAAACAAACCGGCCCCCTGCAGGTTTCCACTCAGCCCACTGACGAAACTCCTACGATTCCTTTATTCTAAATTCAATAAACAAACAGAAGCGAGACCCTAAAATAACTTGACAAACTCCACACTGTCGAGGAGTCAAACGGTGAAGCATCGCTGACCGAGAAGCTCATTGGCTCCCCGCTGAGACGAGCGCTTGCTGCTGCTGCTTTTTATAATCCAGCAACATTAAATTAACCCAGAGAGAGAGAGAGAGAGAGAGAGAGAGAGAGAGAGAGAGAGAGAGAGAGAGAAAAAAAACCTCTTACTGGCACACTTCCCTCCCAACGAGCCGTGATAACGGCTTCTTGTCGTTCTTCTCGCTGGGAAATGAGGATGGAGTTTTTTTTTGTTTCGTTTTTTTTTTTTTTAATTTTATTTTCTTGCGGTATTTTTCATTATTAGCGCCATTATCACCTGGAGCTGCAGCAAGACAATATAAAATCTCTGCCTAATGGGCCTTTAATAGCTAGATCCGAGTTCACTTTGCCACAACTTTAAACCTTTTTACTGTCGGGATCGCTCCAAAAAAAAAATCCCTGGGGGCGGGGCCATGGAAATAGATATTTTGAGTGAGAGGACAAATATTAGCCCCAATCTCCGCGAGCGGGACGGACGCAGTAGAAAAGCGGAGCATTTATCAGCGGCGGCGGCGGCTGGAGTTATTTCCAGCAGACAGATTGTGAGCGCACCACTTGGCGCGTGATTAACGACGGTTTTATTTCGCGGCGCTACATCAGGACGCGGACGCACTCCATCAAGCCCTCCTGTAGGAGGAGGCCTGACAGCGCAATTAGCCGTTTCCCTTTTAGCTCCCATAATAAACAATCGTTAGTCGTGTGAGCATCTGGACGTTCTGACGCTGGGCAGCCACGTTCAAAAATTGGTCATAAAAAGAAAAAAAAACAAGCCCGTTGTAATAATAAAAGTTAAGTGGGGGAGGAAACGAGAAACCACAACTGTTCCCCCCCCCCCCCCCCAGCCCCCAAGCGCGGACGTCATCGTCATCGCTGCCGAGTCATACAAAAGGCAAAGCAAGTGAGAGCCGGAGCGCCGCGGGGAAAAGAAGATCAAAGAATCAGCACTCAATTTCTCCGGCGATCACGCGGACGGACGTTAGCGGTACGAGCTCCCGACATTTCTTCTTTTTTGGGGGGGTTTTCTCCTTCCAAATCTGCCATTTCTATTGGCACAGGAAGTGGGCCGGTGTGAAGGCGGGACCTCTGACTTTTGTTTCAGTCCTGAGATCTAAGATATAAGTGCAGGATGGAAACTACGTCGGGATGAGGAAGTTTGTTAAATCGGATGCTCTGAAGCAAGATCATCCATATATATATATAATTATTTATATATATATATTTTTTTTTTTCTATAGAAAAAAAGTTCTTGTGGAATGTGATTATAAGGAAATTAGCGGCTTTTAAAGTGCCAGTCATGTGGACGGACTCGGGCAGGATTATGAATTAATAAGCTGGCGGCCACCTGAGCGCTGCGGATTATTAAAACGCTGCAACACTCTGCTTTCTTTTGGCCCGATGGAAACGGACTCCGCTCACTCGCTCCCAGGGAGCCGTCGTCACATTTAATTAGTTTGTCCTTCTTTTCCACGTATTAGAAAAATGTCACTTTGCTGCCGCGCGTGGAAACGACGGGCGACATCGACGTTGTTGTTGTTGTCGTCGTCGTAAGACTTTATTGACTTTCTTATTAAATTGCGTCTTTCTCTTTCCGATCGGCTGCAATAAAAACCGTCGCGACGCACACGATCGGAAAATGAAGCTGAATCAGCGCCAATCTTTGAGGTTTTTTTTTATGAGGCATTTTTTTCTTGCAAACAAAGCAAATTGATGGTTAGTGAAGAGACCACTGAAAGATTCTTTAAAAAAAATATATTGAATAATACAAATAGAGGCAAAAAAAACCCCATTTCAATCAAAAGTGTTTCTTTTTTTCTCCACTGTAAAAGTTTCCACAGTCGGCCTCACGTGCGCTCGGAGCCGCAGTCTTTTTTTGTACGAAATATAAAAATCTTTTTTTTTTTTTTTTGTAAGGTTGAACCACGGGGGGGGGACACACTCTGACACTTTGACAACAACTCACTCCCGGTTGCATCTTTTCCATTAGCAGCAGCAGCAGCAGCAGCAGCTGCGGAGGAAAGTTTTAGCGGTGGGCTTTTTTCAGCGCGGCTCTGAGTGCATTGTCTCCTGCGCGGCCATTGTCGGGCCGCTCGCCTGTTGTTTGGACGCCACCTCGTCATTTTTTTATAAGACTAATGGACCCCGTCGAAAAACACGCCGCCGCCGCCGCTCCGCCTCCGTCTTATTTTTAGCTGCGGCGCTAATGTTTCTTTTGTCTTTGTGAGGAAGCGCAGCCCGACAAAAAAAACACACTCGCAGAAGCATCCGCGGGCGAAGGACGTTTTTTTTTTCCATTTAGGCCGCGCGATTCTCGGCTCCTTCCTCACAAACAAAAAAATAAAGCACGCGTGAGTGACCTTGGATGTCACGAATATGGATTTCCATCAAAACGCATCCAGGACGTGTAAACTCACCTCAGCAGAGCTTTTCATAGTATTGCGTGTGTGTGTGTGTGTGTGTGTGTGTGTGTGTGTGTGTGTGTTTTCAATACTACACAACTGTCTCTCCTGGTTCTGCATGATGGTGATGATGATGATGATGATGATGGTAGTGATGATGAAGACGGTGATGAAGATGGTAATGATGATGGTGATGATGATGATGATGATGGTGGTGATGATGTCAACGGTTAAACAGCTCTTTGGCTTGTGGCCTCTTTGAATTCTTGGCCTTGAACTGCTTTGGCTGCGGCCGCAGCGACCACAGCTCATATCAAACACTTCTTCAAAGCCGCTTCCTTTGAACCTCTTTATATTTCTGCCAGCTGTATTCTGTCAGCGACTGTGTTCCTTTCTCCTCTCTCTCTCTCTCTCTCTCTCTCTCTCTCTCTCCTCCATCGAGCATTCGCCGTGCGTCGGCGCTCTCGCCCTCGCCGCCGCTCTTTAACCCGTCTCGCTCGGGTTCAGCGCCTCCAAAAGGGGGCGTCGCTCACCTGCTGCCTCGCCATCGATCGGCGTGCCAGAGGACACGCCGCTGCCTTTTTTTCCCCTCCTCCGTCCCTCCATCCCTCCATCCATCCCTCCGGCCGGCGGCGGTCAGACAGCAAGGTCGTCAAACAGGAATCTATCAGAGCCACAGCTGCGACGCCTCCAGTGGACGCCGCTGTTAAAGGAACGCGTTGGCGTTTTTCTTTTCTTTTTTTTTTTTTTTTTTTTTTAGCTTTTGGTGGATTTCGGAAGTCTGTGCCTCCAACCTGGCAACCGGTGACAGTGGAAAATCCTTGTGCCTTTAACTTCTTCCCCTTCTTCTTCCCCTCCTTCTTCTTCCCCTTCTTCTTCTTCTTCTTCTTCTTCTTCCCCTCCTTCTTCTTCCCCTTCTTCTTCTTCTTCTTCTTCCCCTTCTTCTTCTTCTTCTTCTTCTTCTTCTTGCTGCACAAATGTGAGCTCAAACAACCCAAATGACCCCTCTGTGACGTCACAAAGGGCCCAGTTACCTCCGTCAGGTTATCGGTCACACGCCCCTACCCAGCCTGGTGTTTTGGCTCTGCCCTCTCAGTACCCCTTGAAAGGTCTCAACAACACCTCCAGTTTTAGCAGGTGGCTGTAAACACACGGCTAAATATTCTGTTTTCTGGACATTTATCGTTTTGTTTTTTAAAGCTGCTGCCTTAAAAAGAAAAAAAGAACTCGATGGAATATGGCTGTTGCGCTCGTGTGTGTGTGTGTGTGTGTGTGTGTGTGTGTGTGTGTGTGTGTGTGTGTGTGTGTGTGTCGTCACCTCCCACTGCCAAAACAAACAGTCCGACCGTCCATAAAGTCGTGCAGCTACTGAGGACATTCCACTGTTGCTCTTCCTGTAACGGGCGCTAAATCACGCCGACACTCCTCCTCCTCCTCCCCCCTCCCTCCCCCCGGTCTTGTCTGGCCAGACTAATGACAGGGTCCCGCCCCCGAGGTGAAGGACACGCTAATTCACGGCAGCGCGGATGTTGTTGTGATGTAGGAATGGCGGCCGGCCCGAGGTGAGTGATGGAAACCCCCCCCCCCCGTCCCCACTCCCCCCTCCCCCCAGCGGGGTGGGAGGGGGCGGGACGGACAGATGAGGGCGCCGTGGGAGGAACGCGGCTGAGATGACTGGAGACTGGGCGGCGTGTAATGAGAGAGCGGAGAGGAAGTCAGAAACACTTCCAACTGCTGCTCACTCTGACTGACGTCTCCATCATCTCTGTGTGCGTGTGTGTGTGTGTGTGTGTGTGTGTGTGTGTGTGTGTGTGTGTGTGTGTGTAGGTTGGTGAACATCTCCTCATGTTTTTTTTTTTTTTCCAACTCTTTGATTTCGGTATCGACAGCCTTTTTTTACGGTCAGTCGCGCCTCGCCGATGTCCAACCTGTGGTCGGCGGCCCAAGCCAGGGCCCGTCTGCCCCTCACTTCAGGGGCAGTATAGGGAGCTTCTGCAAGGTGTTTGACTATCGTCAACCCCTGAGGAGACTGCATCACTCTTCGGTCTCGTCGCGGAGATGAAAAAAGCCAAGTGCTTTTTGTTGTTGTTGTTGTTGTTGTTTTGTTTGCTGGTTTCCGCCTTCTCAGGACAACTTTTACCAACGCCGTGTGTCAACCTCAGCTTCAGGGACAAGGTGGATGATTGGGTCTGTGCTGGACGTCCATTGAAAAGAAAACAAACAAAAAACAAACCAGCATCTCCCACGATGCACACGGCTGTTGTTCCATCCTGACGGTTGAGGCCGGTCACTCTGATCGAACCTGAGGTTGAACTTTGACCTTTGATGGACGCAGCAACAGGAGGCTTTTAAAGATTGAAGTCAGAATCAATAATATTCCACACTCAGGAAAGTCACTCGGACTTGAGTTTTCCAGACAGTTGGCTGACTGATGAGTCACCTTTTGGGGGCGTGTCTGTCTGAGGCCTTCAGGTGTGAGCAGGTGTGGAGGAAATAAGAACTTTCACAGTGGAGGAGGAGGAGGAGGAGAAGTCCAGCCTTCATGGGCCTCTTATCTCTTGAGACTCTTTCTGGCATTTTTCACCCCCCCCACCCCCCAACACACACACACACACACACACACACACCCCCCAGTCGGTCCGGATTAGCCTCCGCTGTGTTCTGACTCCAGCCGAGAGGCTTAAATTCACCGGAGGGTTTTTCCCAGATTTCCATCTCGGCAGCAGACGGAGCAGCAAGGATCCGGCGACCGGCCGGCCGATCCTTTCACGCAAACTGGCGTGATCCCTTTCAAAATAAGAGCGTCCGGCAGCGAAGAGGGTTGAGAAGGGGAGGGAGGAGGGGTAGGGGGGGTGTGCAGGAAGCAGGAAGCCATGGGGAGTCGTCCCGCCTCCTTCCGGCTGGCTTCCGCTCTGGAAAGGTCGTCCGTGAAGCGCACGGCGGGAGATTATTCAGCGCCGCCGAGCGGAATCCACTCAACCGCCGCTGTCAGGCTGCGTCGCTGTCGTCGGAAACGTTCCCAAACTCCCGTCTGACGACGGTCTCGCGGGTGACGAGGAGCTGTGCTGCCTAGAGATCCGGTCCGCATCTGTGCCCGGGCCATCTTTAGGAGGTGTAACTGAGCCAATCAGCATCCTGGGAGGAGGGGAGGCGGGAAAAAGTTGTTTCAGTCAGTGTCCGTTCTGCAACGTATTCTGGGGAAGCATGCGCTAATAATATAAAAAAATATGTAGTTTGTGATGTCACAAAGGGCCTTGATACCTCTTCCTGTGTTGGTGATTGCCTGTGCCGATGGCTCCGCCCTCTCTGGGAACCCCCTTGTTTTTTGAATCTGCTTCCAAGCGTGCCAGGGGTTCCGAAGTCCGACTTCTGGCAGGAGGCTGACAGCAAACACAGGGCTAATAAATGTTCAGCTTTCAGGAAGTTTTTTTTTTTTTTTTTCCCGAGGATTTATCACAGCAATTTTCCCCCCCTCAACAATAGAAATTAATGACCGGCGACTACAAAACAACAACTACAAAGTGCTACATCACCCCAGGGGGGAGGGGAGGGGGGGGGGGGCAGCTGCTTGAAAGCTCACGTCCTAAAACCTTCTTCCAGCCCTCTGTCACATTATGGCTTTATGGATTTGGATTTATGGCGCGTTGTTATTCTTGCAATCTGAACTTCTGCGTCCAGGTATATGAAGATAAATCAAGACGCCTCCGTCTCCCCCCCTGGAGGCCCCAAACTCCCATAATTCTCTCTGAGTGACGTGCTGCCAGGCGGCTGTCGCGGCTCTAAGTGCAGCGATAAGCCGCGATCCTCCACACCCTCCTGGATCCGCGGCTTTAGGAGCCGGACTGAGTGCGTCCATTAAGTGTTTTCCCCCAGCGGTCCGTCCGGACCGGCTTATGGTCGCACCTCCGTATGTACGTGTTTACATTTCAACAGCCAAGAGGAAGGGGAGGAGCTTTCAAATTGAAGGAATTTAGAGACGGCGTCAGTCCAGGTGGTCCTTGGTGATACCTGATGGAGGAAAAACTTTTCGATTATTTATTTTCTTTTTCTACTTTCTGCTTTTCCTCGTCCGTGATCGTGACAGGAAGCGAAAGGAGGAGCGGCAGGAAGTTGCCAGTTCTGCCGCCGTCACGGCCGAACTGAAGGCGGATTTGCTTCCCGTCAGAAAAAACAAACAAACAAACAAAAATACGTTAAACCGGAGCTTTTTAACACGGCTTTCGACACGTCTGGCTTGCATCAGTCTGCCACCTAGCTATCTGGCTAGCTGCTACGCTATTGTTTCCCCTCCCCCCCCCCCCTTTTTTTTTTTTTTGACTTCAGCGGCGGCGGCGTTCCCAGCGGAGCTACGAGTCCGGAACGAGCCGCGGTAAAAGCGGAAAAAGTGGGCATGCACTCTGAAAGAAAGAAAGAATTCTTCCTTCCTTTCTTTCTTTCTTTCTTTCTTTCTTTCTTTCTCCGAGTGCATCGCTGCATCGCTGCGTCGGCTCCCCAGAATAAATGATTCATAAGTACGCAACCTCGCCGTCGCCGCTGCGATTACACAACAAAAGGTGGAGAAAGAGAAAAGAGCAGAGATGGAGTGGAAGACCCCCCCCACCCACCCCCCCACCCCCTCCTCCTCTCTGTGTGTGTGTGCTTGTTGTGTGTGTGTTTGTCATCTCTCTGCCAAATGGAGCAGGATGGAAGATGGACACGTTTAGCTCTCAGACCTGACAGGTTGGATCTGTGAGGGGTGGGGGGTGGTGGGGGGTGGGGGGGTAGCCTGGTATCTGTGCGAGGCCGGACCGCCGGGATTTGTGTGATGATGGAGTAAGTGGCTCCTGTTGGCGTGAAAGCCCCCCCCCCCGGATCGGCCGTCTCCTCGGACGCTAGCGAGGCTCCGAGGCTCCGAGGCAGGAAGTCCTTGCTGCTGCTGCTGCTGCTGCTGCTGCTGCTCCTCTCTCCTATCGCCCCTCCGGCCCCCCAGAGATGGAGGCGGATGTAAAAATAACCCCCTTCATTCCGACTTCCTTGTGAAGAACAACAGTGGGGGAATTGTGCGTCCCCCCCACCTCTCAGGCAGGTTAATTCGGGAGCCGCCGCTGGACGGACGAACAAAAGCGCATTTCGCTTTTTAAATTTTAATCCGGGAGTCGTTTTCGGCTCCACGGCTGTACAATCGACCACGCTGATTTGTTTTTTTTCTCAGCGATGGAGGCTGCAGTTTCTCTTCGTTTATTTTTTTTTTTACGCTTTGTTTTTTTTTTTATCTCCGGGGGGTTTTCTCTGAAATTCAGGCAGCACGCGATCTATCGCGCCGTCAGATCTTCCGCTGCTCCTGGGCTGTTGTCGTGTAGCTTGCGCAGGCTACGTAGCAGCAACCCTTGGCCATGTGACGCTGTGAGGGCCCTCGGAAGAAGACTTTAGCATTTGTGCGCAGATTAGTCGTAAAAAAAAGCGCAGCGTAAAACATCGGAAAGCAATAGCTTGATAGCTACTGTTAGCCGAGAAAAGCTAACGCTAGCTGTGTTCTTGCGGACCACACTAGCAGCAGATGATCGGAACCGTGGGGTGTTCACACCGACTACAGATACACAACGACATCCTCTGCGTCACCGACGTCCGGCCACCACTAGGGGGGGTTTTGTGGATGTTTTGTGTAGCCGCTGCCGCCGCCGCCGCCGTGGCCCCAGCGCTAATATCCGCGTCCTTGTTCCACGGTGCGGCGGGCGACCTTGTGCGAGCGGTGCAACACTCGGGTGCAACCGGGTCGTTTCATTTCTTCAGCTTTCACGGCCGCCTTCGCGTCGTCGTCATCGTCGTCATCGTCGTCCTCCTCCTCCGCCTGCGTGTTGTGCGACCGCCGGGTCGCACAACACAACAACGCACGGCACAGCAGCTGGCGCCGCGCCCAAGGCCGACAGGAAAGCTCGTTTTGTATTTTGAAGGCAAATAATAAACAGATAATCGGTGTCCGTCGTTGTGTGTGTGCAGATAGCAGAGTGGACGGAGGCAGGAACTGCGACTGTGAGCACTGAGTTACCACGACACTAAATATACCACAACACCACACCGTGGTACCATGTGCTGCCATGCACCAACGCAGTGTATTAATAGCGTGTGTGACGCCGTCGCACCACCCGCACATCCCTCACAGACCTTATATTGGTGAGTTGTTGATTGACGGAGGCACAAAACCACTTCCGGAAAAGAAAAAAATAAAAATAAAAAATGAAGTTGCGTAACCGTCTTTATTTTGGAGGCGCGCAGCCGGAGAAGCTGCCTAGTTTTTATTTTTTTTATTTATTTTTTATTTTTGAGATGCTCCTATTTCTGCCCCCTCCCCTCCTCCCTCCTCCTCCTCCTCCTCCTCACTCCACCCTCCTCCTCCCTCCAACCCTCCTCCCACCTCCTCCTCCCTCCTCCTTCCTCCCTCCTCCCTCCAACCCTCCTCCTCCTCCTCCTCCTCCACCCTCCTCCCTCCACCCTCCTCCTCCTTCCTCCTCCTCCCTCCCTCCAACCCTCCACCCCCCTCCCTCCTCCTACCTCCTCCTCCCTCCACCTTCCTCCCTCCTCCCTCCAACCCTCCTCCTCCTCCCACCTCCCACCTCCTCCTCCTCCCTCCTCCCACCTCCGTGGAAGTGGCCTACGCAGGACGGATAAAAACAGATTTGGTGCGGCAGCGACCCCTGTGTGCACCTCTCGCTGAGAGAGAGAGAGAGAGAAAGAGAGCCGTATTGATTGGCAGCGAGCGCCGCTGAGTCTCCTATCGCAGCTCAAGTCTGGGGTTAAAATTTCACCCCCCGCCTCCCCCCCCAAAAAAAGGAAAAAACGACAGGAAAAGTGGAAAAAAGCAGCGGAAGAGAAAGATAATCCTGAGAGCCGCCTGGCAAGCTGTGCTGAACACCGCCTTTTAAAGGAGGCTGCAGGCCTGCCAGCCTCAACCTACACACACACACACACACACACACACACACACACACTCTCGGTAGAGAGTGCACGACCGTGTGACGGCAATCCGGAGCGCCGCCGCCACCGCCGACAAGGTTATCAACATCCTCCTGCCAAGGTCGCGCCGTTGACCTTCACTGACCACTGATCCCACTTTCTTTCACTCTTTCTTTTCCTCCCTCCTCCCCTGCGCTTCCTCTCCTTGGTATAAAAAGCTATCAGGGAGCAGGAAGCGGGCTAATGCGCGCCGCCCGCCGCCGAGACGTCTCGCTGTCACACCTCGTCTATCCTGATGCGCCGCCGTCGTTCCGCCGCCGCGCTCGGCCAATTACGCCGCCCGGCTCCGCTAACCCATCCCGTCCGTCCTCGACACCCCGCCCCCCCACCCGCTGCCCCCCCACCCCGCCTCACCCCCACCTCTGTAATGGAAAATAATTAAGAGGCCCAAAATGAGTTTTCTCGCGGAATGATTTCGGCCCGTCGAGCGCAAAAGAAGATGCGTCGAGGAAAAAAAAACGCCCTTTAAAAACTTTTTTTTCCCCCCGTCAGCGAGTGTTGAGGGGGCGTTTCCAGGGGGGCGTGGCTGACTGATTGATTTATCTTACATTTTAAAGAGTAAGCTTGTAACATTTGGAGATGTTAAAGAAGAAACGGCGACGTCAAGCAGTCACATTTCAGATCCCAGCGTCTTCCCCTCTCCCGAGCTTGCCAGTGAACTACGGTGGCCTAAAATTCCTAAATAAAGTTAAATATGACACACTGGATCTTCCGCAGAAGCAGGAAGTGGTTCTACTGTTAGCTGGCTAGCTGGCTAGCCGGCTAGCGCGCTAGCTGAAAGGAACAAACTGGATTCAAATGCCGGGGCAAAAGGCTGAACGCGGCTGTGTGAGTTTTATTTTTTTTCTTGTTGTTTTTTGTTTTTTTTCCCTCCAATAGATTGACAGGCAATCTGAGACGTGTTAATCAGATTATGTACACTCAATTTCTCCCTTTTATGACTGACACAACCTCGTTAGCTGTTGATGCAGCACCTGCCGTATCGGCGCTAGCAGGTTTAATTGCCGAGGGCGCAAATTTAATTACTGGCCGTAAATTGCGGAAAATGCGTTTTTTCCGCCGGCCCCGGCAGGTCGTGCCAGGGAGAGTGGAGGGGGGAGGGGTCCTATCACACCAGTGGGCGGAGCTTACTTCTTACCTCTGTCTCTCTCTCTCTCTCTCTCTCTCTCTCTCGCTTGCTCTCGTTCTCCCAGCGAGCGGCCGTGCCGCATTGCCGAGGTTTGTTTTTTCCCAGCGTTGGCGTCAGATTGTCATTGTGACTGTTGCGTTGCGCTGATTGTCGCTGATTGTCGCCTGGTTGCAGTCCCACAATCTGCAACGTGAAGGTCACACCTGCCCTTCAAACCTGCAGAATGAATTCAAACAAGTCGTGTCGGTGATTTCAGGGCTTCGCTGATGAGCAAAAAAGCGAGCTAACGGGGGGGGGGGGCTAAACTATTTTGCTACGTCTGCGGTCGCAATCCTCTGGCATTTCCTGGCCTGATATGTTTTTGTTCTTTCTTCTTTTTTTTTTCTCTCTGACAACACGTGCCCACCTTAAAGATCAGGCCCCGGGAGATTAAAGCGACTCGTCTTAATAACACCTCATTAGGAGGCGCGGCCGGGTGTCTCATTGAGGGATTAAGCCGGCCGCACGCAGCCTTGTTGTTAGCAGAGGAGACCATTTAAGCTCCTCCGCCGTCACACCTTTGACCCCGGCCCTCCCCTCCCCTCTCCCGCCCTCCCTCCCTCCCTCCCTCCTGATGGATAAACGCACTCTGATGGAGCGCCGCTCCCCCGAAGCTCCGACAGACGTAAATACTGCCGTTGAACGTCGGAGGAAGTCCAGCGAACAGCGCGGCATTGTGGGGGATTGTGCACCGTGCAGAACTCCTTCCACATGTGTTTACATCTGGACGACTCGGCCCTCAGACCCAATCACTGTCAGAGGTTCTTCCACTGTTCTCCAGCGGTAGGCCGCCCTGGTTTGGGAACCCCGAGGTCAAAGGTCAGACACACTCGGCGATTTAGGTGGATTTTTTTTTGTTGTTGTTGTTGTTGGTAATGCACCAACAGGGGGCGCCACTTGTCAGTTTTAGATAGATACTGTAGACAGATGAGTACTTTATTACATTGAGCTGATGACATCACCTGGCTATGAAGCTTGAAGGGGGGGCATAGGAGGGGGGTGGGGCTCTAGGAGGGGGGAGAGGGGGAGGGGTTTGCGAGTGTAGAAGCTGGAATGGAACAACAAGTGTCAGAGTGTTTCTCACTCAGCGGTGCGACGGCGTGCGTAGCTCGTTGTGACACGAGTCGAAGTCACACCTTTGGTTTTTTTTCCTCTGTCGGCAGCAGGAAGTTGATGTAGCCGCCGCCGCCGCCGCCGCCGCCGCCATCAGACCCAAAAATAACCTCGCCAGGCTGCCAGACTGCTGCTCCGCCTGCAAAATATGCAGAAGAAGAAAAAAAAACTGCTGCGCGTGTTTCCAATTAGAATGATGCAAATGCAGCTTGATATGCGACGGCACGTCGTGCGTCCGCTGCGGGTCGCTGCCCCCTGGTGGCCCCGCCTTTCAATTACATTACGCAACAAATCCATCAAGTCGAGTCGGACAAATTAATCGGAGTGTGACCGCGGCGGCGCTGTTAGGCGACAAATCCGATATGAGACGGAGTCACGTGGGCGGCGCCCAGGAGGGTGGAGGGAGGGAGGCGGGATCAAAAACTCTCTCTGAACAATTCAAGGAAGTGAAACATTTTCAAGTAAACGTGTGGAACGGCAACAAAAAAAATACACTTTTCCCTGCCATTATTCGAAACTTGGACTCACTAAAGCCCCACGTGTGACTCCGCCTCCTTTCACCTCGGCCTTTGATATTTTGAACTATACAGTTTCTGCATTCAAGGTCAGTTTCTGCATGTCCTTGCAGAAGAAGCTGCTACAGCTAAATAGATATAATCACATAATTCATTGTATAAATATAATGTGTAATAATGAATCATTTATAATGTATAATGTTTATAATTTATGGTATTTATAATTTTGTGAGCTGGCCGCTAACACCACTAAAGCTGCTAATACCAACAAACAGTCCGTCTCTGTGTCGTGGAGGCGGTCCACCTGGTGGCAGAAGGTAGGAAGTGCAGGGTTTTCACCGTCCTTGCTGTTTCCTCTGCGAGGTTTTTTGCACTGGCTTGCATTCAATTTTCTCATCGAGTCTCTGCCAAGGGCTTTGTGTCTTGCTCGGCCGCTAGCAGCCGCTAGCGGCCGCTAGCTCCTGCCGCTCTGGCTTTTCCTGCTGTTTTCTCGGCGCTAGCCACAGCGCTACGTCCCGATCCCTCCATTTCCCACCTTGTCAGAAGCAGTTAGGGCTGGACGTGAACTTTGCAGACCAGCCCTGCGTGGAGCCTCGTCCGGACTCTGGAGTCTGACAGGTTTTCAGCACCGCCGGGTCAGAGGAAAATCAGGAGACGTCCGACTTGTGAAGAGACTCGGACAACTGACTACGACCCGTTCGACCTTCGCCGGATGTTTCCGCCCTTGTGGATATTAAACATCCGCCGGCATTTATTCTCCCTGCGATGACATTTTCGCTTGGGCCACGTCCGCTCGCCGCCGCTGCCGCCGCCGCCGCAGTGCTCCGGGAGAGCGTGGACAATTACTCCTGCTCATGAATCGATTAGCTGTCGGGCGGCAAAAAGAAATAGAGCCGGCGTGCGCAGAAATTCCTCCTCTCCTATCGAGCGCCGCCGCCGCCGCTCCGGCCGGCGAGGATCATTTATTTTGCGTTATGATGAAACGCGGGCGTCCGGGTTATTGACACGGGAGCAACATGCGACGGCAGCCCCGTATGGATCACCGTTTAGGACATTGATCTGGAGTGGTGGTGGTGGTGGGGGGTGGGGGGGGGGGGTACACAGACGTGACCTCCGTGGTGGTTGATCCTCCAGGGAAGGCAAATTATTTGAAATGCGGCCAGGATTGATGGGAAGTGAGTTCTCAGGCTTCCCTGGTTAGCATGGCTCCATGGAGGGGACCATGGTGATGGTTCTCATGGTTCCCAGAGACCGGAACCTGAAGTCCTAGACTGACCAGGACAAGGGTTTCCAGGGGGCCCCTAGTTTTCGGGGTACTACCTTTCACTCATCAGAACGATGGACATCATGAGACCTTCATGAGGTTCAGCTGTACCACAGGTCCCATAGAACCATGAGGAAAAAAACTCCCATCCAACCAGAGCCATGACATGGGGACCATGACGATGGCTCTCTGGTTCCCGGAGACCAGATCTCAAAGTCCTTGATTGACTCGGTAGTTGACGGAGTTGTGTTGAGGCTCCTACATTTCCCTGATCAGATCAAGGAACGTCAGGAGCTTCCCATGTCCCGGTTCCTTGGGTTACAGCAGAGGGGGATGGGCGCTGCTGTCCAATCAGAGCTCAGGATCATTTTCCAGAACCCCTCAGCATCCAGAAAGGAAGATGAAGGTGATTCCAGCGTGGAGTCGGTTTCCCACCAGATGGAACTCGGTTGTAGGAACCACCGACCACCTGAAGGGTTTCGGGTGACTTCTTATGATCATCATGTGACGTGAACATCCAACCGAGACAATGGATTTGGCTGTAATTTCACAGCATGAAAGGTTCTGGATTCAGAGAAAAAGGGGGTTAAGATGATCGCGTAATGGAACTATGAAGACCAGAAGGTGCCTGAATCACCTCTTTCTTCCTGCCTCCGTCTGTTGAGTCAGAACGTGATCAAAGTTCTGCCGCAGTAATTGATTCCTCGGAAGGACTTTTGAATATGAAGTCCGAGAAAACAACGTAATAAATCATTTTTATCGTCCGTGTTTTTTTTCTAAATGTATTTTTCGGTGTGGGCAACAAGAGCCACCCTCACCCCCCCACTGAGAGTGCATTCCTCTTAAAAAATAATAATAATACTAATAATAATAATAATAATAATAATAATAATGATGATAATAATAATAATAGTCCCACACTGCTTTAATCCCGGACTTAAAGATACAAAATGCAGCGCGGCCGTCCGCCGTCCTCCAGACGGAGATGAAAGCTGCCCGACCACCCGGACGACCGTCACAACGACCTGCTGCTTCCGCACTCAGAGCCGCTCACGGCTCTTTGTAGTTGACTTCAGGGTGTGTTTTCAAAGCTAGCAGGCACACACACACACACACACACACACACACACACACATTTCCCCTATCCCCAGAGCCCTGCTTGCTGTCGTGCTATGACATCATCATTGGCGGCCTCCACGTCCGATTGGATCCCTGCGGCTACTTTGTTGTTCCTCTCCCGTGTTTTTTCCCCCCCTTTTTTCTCTTCTTCTTCTTTTTCTTCTCTTCCCCCTCAAACCTTCCGGAGCAGTTAGCAACTCTTTTTTTCTCGCTGCGTTTTTGAAATGTTTATTTACCGTGTTGGACGCCTTTGATCGGCCAGAGACTGTGTGTGTGTGTGTGCGTGTGTGTGTGTGTGTGTGTGTGTGTGTGTGTGTGTCCAGTGGAGGGAAATGCTTGTAAGGAGGCTGCCATGTCCACTAAGGCTGAGGAGAGACAGCCAAGGGTGAGGGGAGGGGGGATGGATGGAGGGGGGCGGGGTTAGAGGCGAGGTTCGGGGGGGTGGGGGTTCGGAGGAGGAGGGGCGGGGACTGAAGCGTAGCAGGTCGCGTGTCTCTCCAGAGGCCACAGAGCCGCCAGAGAAACGGGAACAAACCTCGGCCTCTCTCTCTATCACACACACACACACACACACACACACACACACATACATGCACACTGACACTGACACGCACATCAGCTGACCAGATCCGAGGCGACAACCTCAGCCGGTGCACTGACGGTGTGAATACTGAGGCGGCTTCGCGTGCCGCAAGGGAAGATTTTCTTTTCTTTTTTTTCCCCCAGTTTGTCAGCGTCCGTGCTAATCTTATTAGCATTAGCTAGACTCGCAGTCACTTCCTGTCAGTTTCAAATGGCTCTGACCACCAATCGGCTGAAAAGAAAAAAAGAAGTTGCCTGTTTTTTTTTCACAAGTCCTGAAAAACGGACGTGTGTCCAGAACCCAGAGTGAGCTGTAATGTTCTCCATCACCAGCTGGGGGCGCCGCCGTCACCGCTGCAGCGGCCGAGTGCGCCGTGATGGCGTGTTAACCCGGAGACACAAACACGCTCGGCCGGAGACCCAAGGTCAGCGATCAGCTCTGTGACTCGGTAATTGCTATTGATCGAAGAGACGTGAACACACACACACACACACACACACACACACACACGTGTACGCTTCGACCCGCCTGCCAGCAGAGATTTACACAGACTGGGAGGATGTTGCAGCACAGCCGCCACTTTTTATCTTCCTCCGTGGTCATCCTGGGCTCCGCCCACCCCCTCCTCTCCACAGCTCTTTCTCTGTGTGCTTTTCTTTTTTTCCGTTTTTTTCAGTAGGCTAGGCGGCTGTTAGCATCCAGTTGCGTCTCTGTTCACCGACTGGATTGTTGATGGTAGTCTAGGGGGCGTGGTGGTGGAGAATCAGGGGGCAGGAGAGCAGCAGCCACAGGGGGGCGCTGTGACGAGTCCAGCATCACCCGACTGTTGTTCTTGCACACACTGCCGCGACGTTTGACCACGTCTATAATCTGCTTCGGCTTATGAAAAATTCAGACTATTTTTTTCGGTGGACTTGTCCTCGGGTGAAAACACCGTTTTCTGCTGCTAATAAAGGGTCATCAGGCGGCGGCTGTGGGGGCGGCGGCTGTGGGGGCGGGGATGTTCGGCCGCTCGCTCGCTCAGACGGCGTTTACCTCGGTGTGCGGTCGCCGCTGCGAATAAGACAGGGAGGATACTGGTGTGTCAAAGTGACTTTTGCGGCTGCGTGAAAAAAAAAAAAGTACACATCCGCGAAACTCACAAATCGACTTCTGTCTTTTTTTTTTTTTTTTTTTTTCCTGTTTCTTGCGCCGATCCTTTTTTTTCTTTTTTAAGCCCAAAGCTCGGCCGCCGTGGCTCCGCCTCCCCCCCCCACCGTCCCCCCTTCCCTCCCCCGCCCTGCAGTGAACCTCGCACACATCACACATCCTTTGACATTTACGCAAACAATCTCCGCCGTGTGATGCATTTCTGCATCGCCGGATTCGTTTAGACGCTCATGAATACAAATGTGACGGCCGAGCTGTCAGGTCAGACCGAGGCCCCTGGTTGGTTGGCTGGCTGGCGTCAGGTGCCCCCCCCCCCCCCTACCTTTCATGCACCAGAAGAAAACACAGTTTTTGTGAGTGAGTTGAAAATGTTTCGGTGGAGATTTTGTCTCGTGGGCCGCGTTCACACCGGAGTGTAAAAAGTGGGCGAGACAATGTTGTGTTTTCCCCAAACAAAAAAAAAAAAACACAACGTCTCCTGACTCGTGTTGGAACGCCCCCCGATAGACCGCTTCCTTCAACATAAATTTGCGTAGAAATTTAACGAGGCAGCAACAGCAACAACAACTGGCTCCGACACTTTGCAACGGATGAGTGAGTCACGCGCCGCTAATTAGTGTGTGTGTGTGTGTGTGTGTGTGCGTGCGTGTGTGTCTCAGATTGTGTATAAATCCCACTTCCAAACAAGCCAGTTGCAGATTGCATCTCACTCCGCACTCCTCCATCACCTTTACGTTCCCTCCCTAAACCCCGCCCCCTCCCCAAACCCCGCCTCCCCCTCCCGGTGGAGCCACATATGTTGCCGTTGAAAAGTGTTTGTTTTTTTGGCGAAACTCATTTCATGCTTATTGTTTAGCTAATCAGGAAGTGTAATTGCTGAAGGCGACTAATTAACGAACCTCCAGGAAGTGAAAGAGGAGGAGGAGAAGGAGGAGGAGGAGGAGGAGGAGGAGGAGGAGGAGGTTAAGCTGGCGCTCGCTGCCGCCGCCGCCACCGCGTCGTGTTTGTGTACGTGAAGTGAACTTTTCCACCTGCTGGACGAGGGCTGCAGAGGAAGGAGGTTCTTGCAGTGTCTGAGGTGGAAGAGTGAGATTAAAGTGCTTCCTAATGCAGTTGGAGGCGTCTGGAAGCAGCTTTTTCCTCTCACTTCACTCTCACTGTCATCTGATGTTTTTCATCCTTTGAAGGAAGAGAAGCAACACAGTATCACTGGGGTTTTTTTTTTTTTTTGGGGGGGGGGGGGGGGTCTTTTTTGAGCTGATAATTGAGACACGGGTCTCAGTCCCAGTCTGAGGTAGAACTTCAGAAGAGCTGGAGGATGTCCACGTGTTTTGGTTCTGTTTTCAAGAGCTGTTTGTTTGTTTACTCAGAGGAATCTTTTCCACCCAGGTCACTGCATCAGAGAGGCTGCATTAAAGTAGGAAGAGTCGCACTGACTGGCTGGCTGACTGGCTGGCTGACTGACTGGCTGACTGGCTGGCTGGCTGACTGACTGACTGACTGGCTGACTGACTGGCTGGCTGACTGACTGACTGACTGGCTGACTGGCTGGCTGGCTGACTGACTGGCTGACTGGCTGACTGACTGACTGACTGACTGGCTGACTGGCTGGCTGGCTGGCTGGCTGACTGACTGACTGACTGGCTGACTGGCTGGCTGGCTGACTGACTGACTGGCTGGCTGGCTGACTGACTGGCTGACTGGCTGGCTGGCTGACTGACTGACTGACTGGCTGGCTGACTGACTGGCTGACTGGCTGGCTGGCTGACTGACTGACTGACTGGCTGACTGACTGGCTGGCTGTCTGACTGACTGACTGACTGGCTGACTGGCTGGCTGGCTGACTGACTGACTGACTGGCTGACTGGCTGGCTGGCTGACTGACTGGCTGACTGGCTGGCTGACTGACTGACTGACTGGCTGGCTGGCTGACTGACTGACTGACTGACTGACTGGCTGACTGGCTGACTGACTGACTGACTGGCTGACTGACTGGCTGGCTGTCTGATTGACTGGTTGGCTGGCTGGCTGGCTGACTGGCTGACTGGCTGACTGACTGTCTGACTGTCTGGCTGACTGACTGACTGACTGGCTGACTGGCTGACTGACTGACTGACTGGCTGACTGACTGGCTGGCTGTCTGATTGACTGGTTGGCTGGCTGGCTGGCTGACTGGCTGACTGGCTGACTGACTGGCTGACTGGCTGGCTGTCTGACTGACTGACTGACTGACTGTCTGACTGACTGACTGACTGGCTGACTGACTGGCTGGCTGTCTGATTGACTGGTTGGCTGGCTGGCTGGCTGGCTGTCTGATTGACTGACTGTCTGGCTGACTGACTGACTGACTGTCTGACTGACTGACTGGCTGGCTGTCTGATTGACTGGTTGGCTGGCTGGCTGGCTGGCTGTCTGACTGTCTGGCTGACTGACTGACTGACTGACTGTCTGACTGTCTGGCTGACTGACTGACTGACTGACTGTCTGACTGACTGACTGACTGGCTGACTGACTGGCTGGCTGTCTGATTGACTGGTTGGCTGGCTGACTGACTGGCTGACTGACTGTCTGGCTGACTGACTGACTGACTGTCTGACTGACTGACTGGCTGGCTGTCTGACTGGTTGGCTGGCTGGCTGGCTGGCTGACTGACTGTCTGGCTGACTGACTGACTGACTGACTGGCTGACTGACTGGCTGACTGACTGACTGGCTGGCTGACTGACTGGTTGTCTGACTGACTGACTGACTGGCTGGCTGACTGGCTGACTGACTGACTGACTGACTGACTGACTGACTGGCTGGCTGACTGACTGACTGACTGACTGGCTGACTGGCTGGCTGACTGACTGACTGACTGACTGGCTGGCTGACTGGCTGACTGGCTGACTGACTGGCTGGCTGACTGGCTGGCTGACTGGCTGACTGGCTGGCTGACTGACTGGCTGGCTGTCTGATTGACTGACTGACTGACTGGCTGACTGACTGACTGACTGACTGGCTGGCTGACTGGCTGGCTGACTGACTGACTGACTGACTGGCTGACTGGCTGGCTGACTGGCTGGCTGGCTGTCTGATTGACTGACTGACTGGCTGACTGACTGACTGACTGACTGGCTGGCTGACTGGCTGACTGGCTGGCTGACTGACTGACTGAATGACTGGCTGACTGACTGACTGACTGACTGGCTGACTGGCTGGCTGACTGGCTGGCTGGCTGTCTGATTGACTGGTTGGCTGGCTGACTGACTGGCTGACTGACTGTCTGGCTGACTGACTGACTGACTGTCTGACTGACTGACTGGCTGTCTGTCTGATTGACTGGTTGGCTGGCTGGCTGGCTGGCTGACTGACTGACTGACTGGCTGACTGACTGGCTGACTGACTGACTGGCTGGCTGACTGACTGGTTGTCTGACTGACTGACTGACTGACTGACTGGCTGGCTGACTGGCTGACTGGCTGACTGACTGGCTGACTGACTGGCTGGCTGACTGACTGACTGACTGACTGGCTGGCTGACTGACTGACTGACTGACTGACTGGCTGGCTGACTGGCTGACTGGCTGACTGACTGGCTGGCTGACTGGCTGGCTGACTGGCTGACTGGCTGGCTGACTGACTGGCTGGCTGTCTGATTGACTGACTGACTGACTGGCTGATTGACTGACTGACTGACTGGCTGGCTGACTGGCTGACTGGCTGGCTGACTGACTGACTGACTGACTGGCTGACTGGCTGGCTGACTGGCTGGCTGGCTGTCTGATTGACTGACTGACTGGCTGACTGACTGACTGACTGACTGGCTGGCTGACTGGCTGACTGGCTGGCTGACTGACTGACTGAATGACTGGCTGACTGACTGACTGACTGACTGGCTGACTGGCTGGCTGACTGGCTGGCTGGCTGTCTGATTGACTGACTGACTGACTGGCTGGCTGACTGACTGACTGACTGACTGGCTGACTGGCTGGCTGACTGGCTGTCTGATTGACTGACTGACTGGCTGACTGGCTGACTGACTGACTGACTGACTGGCTGGCTGACTGGCTGACTGGCTGGCTGACTGACTGACTGAATGACTGGCTGACTGACTGACTGGCTGACTGGCTGGCTGACTGGCTGGCTGGCTGTCTGATTGACTGACTGACTGGCTGACTGGCTGGGTGTTACAGCTGCAGTTTCTCTGTGTTCCAGGTGGAACCTGTGGACCTGGGCCACTCGTCTCTCTGACCGCCGCCCACCTGAACCAGAGGCCCCGCCTGCAGGTCAGTCCCCCCCACTCCCCACCTCCACCTCCACCTGTCACCATGGCAACCGCAGCCTTGAACCCCTGTCTCTCTTGCCTGTTCACCTCTGTCCTTTGCTACAAAGCCAGTGTGTGTGTGTGTGTGTGTGTTGGGGGGGTTAGAGGGTCTTTTTTTATGAATATGAAAATGAAATACGTGATGACATTGCCCGCGTCTTTAAATTCCACTCGTGGTGCCGACAGGAAGGACAGCGTTTCTTTTGCCGACTCAGGGAGGTCACGTAAATAAAGATACCCCCCCCCTCCCCCCAACTCCCCCAACACAGCCCTCCCCCTCCCACCTCCTCCCCACTGCTGAGGCGGGGGGGGGGGAGTCAGGCAAAGACCTGCAGTGATTGGTACCACGATGCTGGCGAGCCGGGACGCCTGGTGGGGAAACCTGGGTTTGCCCCGACCCCCCCCCCCCCACCTACTCCAAACCCTCCACCCTCCTCTCCCACTCCCTAGCTCCTCCCACTGCCGAGCCGCCGACAGATGTCTGGCGTCCGGTGCAGCGGCCAATCTGGACGCAGCTTTGATCTTCGCTTTCAAAAGAAGAGTTTTGCCTTTCGCTGCCGTCACAGAGCCGCCGAGACTCTTGATGTGTGTGTGTGTGTGTGTGTGTGTGTGTGTGTCGCCTATGTGTGTGTCACCTGCTGACAGGTGCGCTAACGGACGAGCTACAGATGGTCCCTGATGGCACGACCGTCCCTGCGATCATTTTGCGTTCAGATCTCGCAGCGGTAATTAGCCATTTTCAACGTCACAGTAACATTTGATGGATTTTTCTTCGTCCTATTTTCTCCTGCTGGGTGCCTCATTGTGTGTCGCTGCCGCGTCGTGTCGTTCGACCTTCTGAAACGCTGCCGAAACGCGAAACTTGTTTTGTCGTGTCCTTGTGCGATGGTTTGTCCGTCTGTACGAAGTTGGACCGACAAAGCCGATAATCTGTCCGATAATTTGACCTTTGACCTTTTCCCGCATATTTTTTGTCAGTCACGCCACTGTCTGCCGTAGTTTCAATCCTGAACCGCTGAAGGCATCGCTTCCCGTGTGACTGCGTGACCATGTGACCATGTGACCATGTGAGCAATCGCGCTTTGCTGAGCGTAAAAACAACAAGCGATCAACGTGCGATCATTTTCAGTTTTTTTGCCTCAACCGTTGCACATTCGTGAACTTACCGTCTGTTTCACCAGCCAGCCATCCGCACGCAGATCTGAGCGCCGCGTCGTTATTTACCACTCGTGGAAGCAAAAGCCCGGAAGCGGAAAAACTTGTCAGGTGGAGAAATGTTTTCACTTCAAAACAAAACGGAACTTCCTGATTGGGCCGCGCTCGGCGGCAGCCGCGCCAATCAACTCGACCTCAGCCCAACCACGAGAGCGCTCTGATTTGTAATCAGCGAAGAAGAAGAAGAAGAAGAAGAAGAAGAAGAAGAAGAAGAAGAAGAGGGAGGAGGAGGAAAAGCCTCCACAGGTGTTTGCTAATTTCACACTTTGTTGCCTTTGCGTTGATCACATCACAGCGCGGTGTTGTTAGCAGCTGCAGTTTGGGCAACTTTATAAACAAACATCATCGCAACATTTACGAAGAACTCAAACATTCACGCACTGCACTGTATATATATATGTATATATATTCCTTAAAACTTCTGCGGCCTCGCCGGCTCTTCTTTTAGCTGGACTCTTTCATTTTTTTTTTTTTTTTTACAGCATTTTGAGGTCAAGAAAAAAAAAAAAATCACACAAAACATTGAAAACTTTATTTTTACCCTCTGACTACAATCATCCGGTTTGAGCAGACGTGAGAGAGAAGCTTCTTTTTTCTTGTCAAACCGAGTCATGAGTCATGAGTCATGAGTCATCCTCCAACCTCAAAAGGCATGAACACACACACACACACGCACACACACTTTCCAGCAAAGCAGCTCTTTGTGACATCACAAAGGGCAGTGACATCTCTACCAGAGAGCCCAGACTTTCTTTGCCTCGTTGTTCGGCAGCTGCTCAACATTCCCTTCCACGTTGCTCTGGGATTTTAAGTGGATGCTTTCAGTGGGTTGTCCAAACTCTCACGGCGCCATCTGCAGTCTGCCACCGCCACCGCCGCCGCCGCCGCCAACCACCGACCCTCTTGACCCCGGCGAGCTCAGTTCTCGGCCCCGCCTCCTTTTTCCACCGCTGCTATCGGTTTCTCTCTGGGCGGCGTCGGGTTTCGCCTCCTTTTGTTGCTCGGCCCCCGACGGAGGTCTGAGCCCCCCCCCCCACAGGACACACCAGGGAGCTACAGCCAAGCTCCGCCCACTGCATCTCTCTCTCTCTCTCTCCCTCTGTCTCGCTCTGAATGGACACAATGTCTTGTTTTTCCATCCGTCCAAAGGTTTAACTTAGCCCGCTGTTTGCAGCCTCCTGCTAAAAAAAAAAACAAAAAAAACAAACGCTCTATTCAACCTTGCATGCGTGCGTGTGAAGCTTGTGCATCGTGTCTCGGTTTTAGCCCCGCCTCTTCCTGCCCCCGCCCCCCCAGAGGAAGCTGGTTGGTCAGTGAGCCGGACTGAAGAGCTTTTCAAGACGGCTCGCCGAGAGCTCCTGGGGAAATGACAGCGGGTTAAAATGACAGCGCTGACGACGCTGTGACACATTCAAACTCCCGGCGACGGTGATTTGCTCGTTTCCTTCTCTCGGCTCCTCTTCCTGTTTCCATGGAGAGAATTCCGCCGACTAAGACGTTGCGTGTTTTTGCCGCCGTTTGTTTGGAGCGCCGTCGGACTCCCCCGAGGCCCCGCCTCCCAAGCGCCACCCCCCCCTCTCCCCCAACACCCCCACAACCCTCCTCCCCCTCAGCGCTGTGAGATCAGAGTCACGCTTCTTTGAAGTCTCTCTATACTTTCCTCTGAATATGAATAATGTACGGCGCTATATGTAACAAACTGCACACACACACACACACGCACGCACGGCGTCTGTTTTCTTCATTACGCTCCTCCTCCTCCTCCTCTTCCTCTGTGCTTCTATAGGATTGCATGTCTGTGCTTTGTTTGCGATGCTTCAGGCTCCTTTTTGAAAAGAAAAAAAAAACAAAAAAAAAACAGCGTCTCTGTTCACTTTTAGCGGCTGGTATTTTTGTTCTCGACCTCTCGGAGCGCCGGGAACGACAAACACGTCGTCCATAAATGATTCAGGAACCGATGCGCCACCTCACAGAGGGGCGGGGCTACCGCGCGTTCTCCACCTCGGAAAACCACCCCGGCAGCCAGCAGCAGCAGCAGCAGCAGCAGCAGCAGCAAGTGGCCTTTTTTTAGCTGATGGAAGCCGGAAAGAAATATTTATCTCCCTGGAGGTGTTTTTTTTTTTGATTTGATTTTCACCCCCGTAAACACGGCGCTCTTGAAAAGCGATCCTGAGCGGCGCCGGCTAACAGGAGGGAAAAACAGAGAACGCTTCAAAGATTCAATTTGCCAACATGAAGACAAAAGTAGTATTCATTCCGGAATCTGATCACTTCTAGGAAGTTTGGAAATCTGGAAATGTATTGTTTTGTTTCTTGTTTTTTGTCGAATTTTAAACATCCGGCTCGGTGATAACCGCCCACTGGGCTGCTGTCAGTCACATGACCCGCGTCTCCACTGGCCCCACCCCCATCGGCTCGACCAGCTGATCCGGCGGGTGACACTGAGGAGAGGGAGGGAGGGAGGGAGTGGGGGGGCTCGGGGGTTCACGGATGACGAAAGAAAAGCATGCTGCAATAATGTAATCCTGCGTGTGTGTGTGTGTGTGTGTGTGTGTGTGTGTGTGTGTGCTGGCGGAGCAGCAGATGTCACTCCGGCCTGCTGCAGCTCCGTCCTGTCAACACGAGATCTTCATTAGAAGCTTCAAAGGCTTCAATCTCGCTGGCGGAGCGCAAACAGCCGGCGGCTGCAGCAGCAGCAGCAGCGGCAGCAGCAGCAGCAGCAGCAGTAGCAGCAGCAGCAGCAGCAGCAGCAGCAGCAGCTCCGCCGCCACTGATAAAACCTGGAGCCGCAGCAGCAGCAGCAGCAGCTTCAGTTCCTCGCCGCGGTATTAGCTCCGCCTCCATTATTCATGCAGCCTCCTCCTCTGATACCCCACACCCCAACACGCTGCTTAGGCTGCATCATTGGTGCCGACGGGAACTTGATATATGGAATTTATTTTTTTGTTTTGTTTTGGTTTTGTTGGGTTTTTTTCATTCGGCTCCAGAAAACAAAAAACCCTGATTGCTTCGGATTGGGGAAGGTTTGACGGTTCCTGTGGTGTGAAGGTTGGACGTGAGTTTGCACCCACGAAGAGTCGAGCCGTGTTGAAGAGCTCCCATATATTATGGCCGGTTTTCATCCAGGAAGAAGCACGTTTAGCCCTCTGTTTACAGCCTCCTACAGCTGGAAGACTGACCAACTTACCCCCGAAACAGTCTCAGTGGGAAGGGGTGTGGGGGGTGGGGCTGAGTGACATCACAAACGGTCTGACTCACCCCCGAGCCGTGTGGTTCGTCACGCAATTCTTCCACTACGAGCCTCCAGAAGGTCGAGCTAGCTGAGCTTTCCGTGAAGGCGGCTGCTGCAGTACAGCAGTTGCCCACCAGGGGGCAGCGCTTCGCATTTTCATTTTCCTCGCGAAACATCCCAACTTCGGACTCTTCTCTCTCCCTCCACCGGGGAGAGTTTCAGCGAGGCGCCCCCTTGTGGCTGCAGAACTGAGCGGAAAGGACAGAAACTAAACCTGTTTGTTGGCTTTTTCGGACGGAGCGCTAACGAGCTCGTCCTCTTCCAGCGGAATCAAAGGCCGAGACCAGCTGGAAAAAGTCGATCAATGTGTCGGTTTGCCGCGGCGGCGGCGGCGGCCGTCGTCCTGGTACCTCATCAACACGCAGCCAACGCCGCCGCCGCCGCCGCAATTAACGCGCTAACAGGAGCAAAAGGGAGCCAATTAGGGAGAAGCGACTGGGACGAACACCTGGAGTGGGTGACACATCGCAGCCTGATGATCTATGACACGTAATAAAATGTGAGGAGGGAACTTTTTTTCTTTTTCTCTTCCCCTCTTTTTCTTCTCCCTTCCTTTGGAGCGGCTCTGCCAGACAGCTGTCCTCCGACCTGCGCGCCACCTCATCCCTCCTTCAGCGCTCGCCGGCCGTGTCAGAGCGCCGCTAATCTGTCTGCTCAATTAGTCTGCGCCGTCCTCGGCTTTGATGGCCCGGCCCTCCGCCAGCACCCTCATTATATAAGCCTCAGGTTTTTTTTTTTTTATATATATATATATATATATATATATTTTTTTTTGAGGCTTATGTCAAAGAGCTTGTCAATTTTTTTCATCCCTCCCTCATCCCCCCTCCTCCTTCCCTCATCCCCCTCCCCCCTTCCCCCGAAAACTCTCTTCACTTGACTCCAGGAAGGATTTCATCACTCTTTCAACCCCAAAAAGTGACGCCCGGCGAATATAAAACCGCCGCCACCCCGACATGAAAGTGGGCGGGGGACAAAACCAGGGGGGGGGGGGGTGTCGGAGCATCCATTTGGAAGGGGCGGGCGGGCAGGCGGGCGGGCGAGCGAGACGGCGGCCCGGAACGCCGCGTCAGGATGCTTTTTTATTTCCTCTTTCTAGGTCAGAGTGAACCAGCTGAACGCTGCGACTCTGCATTTTTTCTTCTTCTTTTTTTTTTAGAAGTGCTCCGCCTCCTGCAAGCCGGCTTATGGATCAGCGTTATGTAACGGGCTTTAAGAAGGACCCCCCCCCACCCCCCCACCCCATCCCCCACCCCCAACACACACACACACACACACACACACAATCTTCAGGTTTCCTGCCACTTTGTGCGTCGTGAATTGGATCAAGGCCGCTGAAGATCGCGACAGCCGATTGCGAAAAAGTGGTGAGAAAAGCTCTCGTCCGCGCACTCAAAGAGCCGTCACGCAAAGTTTTCACGCTTCATTCCCACCGCCTCTGTTTCTATTCTGTACCGCCGTCAGATGAATCACACGCTCGTCCCGGCGCCCGGAGAGAGAGATTTTTTGTGTTTATGAACTCGGAAGGCGACGCAAAGAGGAAGATGACTCCAGAAGAGGATGATGATGATGAAACTGAGCCGCGTTGATGAAGCGGAGACGCAGATTGGCCAACATCTTGTAATCTGTTTTTTTCTCCCTCAGCTTAATTTCATAGTCAGACTTGAAGGAAAGAGAGCCAGACTGTCGGAAGCAGGGGAAAAGGAAAAGAAAGTCGTCCGGGTTGATTCTTCATTCTTTTCATCCTGACAAAGTGAGAGAGTAGCTAGGCCTCGGAGTTGAGCAGCTTTTGGGCGACCGATCATCCAAACTTCCCTCTGGATCTTCAGACTTCCTGCGTCAACGCAGCTTCTCAGAGCGTCCGTCTGTTTGGAAAAACAAGGCGGCGGAGGCAACAGGGAGGCTCGCCTGCCCTCTGTGATGTCACAAAGAGACGTCCGTGCGTCTGTACAGGGGGCGCGGTGCAGCACTGTGAGCAGTATAGCAAAGAGGCTTAAACTGTCGATCGGCCGTTGAAGTGGATGTTGTGTTTGACCTTTGACCTCAGGAAAGAGAGAAAATCATTTTCAAGCTGCTTCAAGTTTCAAAGTTCTCTCACGCCGACCCTTGAGCCGTTGCCTTCATCCTGCCGGCCGCCTCAGTGTGTGCCTGTGTGTGTGTGTGTGTGTGTGTGTGTGTGTGTGTGTGTGTGTGTGTGTGTGTGTGTGTGTGTTGCTCCAGTAGGATGTTGCTGGCACGGCTTCCGACAAAGTTGTGCATTTGCGCTGTATTGATTTATTATTTTTTTTGCGCTGAGGTGGCGGCACGAGGACGCCAGCACTCGGAGGCGGAGGGAGCTCGGCTGGTGACGCATCCATCCGCCGTGGAAGCTCCGACAAAGCGCCCCGAGGGTGTTTCTCCCCCTGCTGCCGAGGAGCCGCTCTGCTGCGTCGTGTTGTGCGTCAGCCTCGGCAGAGTTTGTGTTGCGTTCAGACGCCATGTTTAGTTTCCGTGTTTGCACAAAAAACTTTTTTGGGGGGGGATTTCAAGAAGTGGACCAATCACGGGCCTTCTGGGACAGTAGGGGGCGGGGGGCTTCCCCAGTCTTTAACGTTCACATCGCCCCCTAGTGGAGGGTTGGTTGCAGTGCTGGTGATTTTTAAATCATCTCCAAAGTGGAAAAGATTTTGTTGCTTTTCTTGAGGAATAAAACATTTTTTAGAAGCTGCTTCCACAGGATGATGACACCTGTTCTTTTTTTCTGTGGTCCTGATCTTATTTTACAGAGAAGCTTTTTCATTCCAACACAACAATAGCTTTCGCTTTCAAAAGAAAAAGAAAAAAATAAAATCAGATAAAAAGATTGACGTTCAAATGCCAGACACAACTCCTTTAGCGCCCCCTGCTGAGACCAGCCAACATGAGAGGAATCAAAAAATGCATGACGCGAAATCTGGAATGATGCCAGAAGCGCTTGTCAGGTCCCCCCCCCCCCCCCCCCCCCTGTCCTCAAATAATTAGCAGCAGATGAAAAACGGTGCTGACCTGATCTGATCAGAGACGTCCACATCGTTCGCATGTTACATCCCGTCTGCATGACATCAGCGGGGGGGGGGGCTGGGGCTGAACCCGGGCTCTGTGTCTGTGTGTGTGTGTGTGTGGGAGGTGTCGGAGCAGCCCAGGTGACCCCTGCTGCCTGGACTCCAGGTGCATCGTCGTCATGGCCGTGATTCCAAAACCAGACGGGGCAGAAAATTTCAAGTCAGTTTTTCTCCTTTAATGATTAAAGAATTTATTTATTTATTTATTTTTTAACTTATTCCTCGCGGCGTGTTTCCACCACTTAAAGCTCTCAGCTTCCGCGGTGGTTAGCCGGGAAACATATATGTCTGTATATATATATATATGTGATAAAGGAGTTTTGTTTGCGGCCGAGTCTTTAGGACGGGAGGTGAGGAGAGAGAGACAGGAGGTCAGACGGCAGTCATCGCTGCAGCAGCAGCAGCAGCAGCAGCAGCAGCAGCAGCAGCAGAAAAAGGCTTAATAATATCCCAGAGGCACAGATGAAACACTTTCTCCACAGTGGCTGTTTACTGAGGAGCCTGTTTGAAGTTGAGCTCAAGATGTCTTCATTTCTCTCTACCAGAGGAATGTTCCAAGTAGGGGAGGGGGGGAGGGTGGGGGGGGGGCGTGAGGGAGGGCGAAGACAAGGGGGAGACGTGGGGGGGGGGGGGCAAAAAAAAAAAAAATGTGTAATTCAGACAGAGAGCGAAGCGAGGAGGAAGGTTGAAACAGAGAGAACGGGGGTGGGAAGCCGGCGGACGAGATCCAAGCCGCGCTTTTTTTTCCCCTCTCTCTGCTCCGCTGCTATAATTCCAGACAGGATATTGCAAGTAGACTCATCTGCCGCTTTCATATTTCTGCGCCGTGATATCTTCTAAAAAGAAAAAAAAAAAAAAAAAGGAAAAAAAAAAAAATCTAGCGGCGCGGCGGCGGTGGCGGCGAACAGGGAGGATTAGAAAGCCCTTCAAATTAAGGGCTGCCTGCTGTTGGCACCAGCAGGCCCATTATTTATTCATATCACTCAGACCTTCCTTCTCCTGCAGGAGCAGCACCGCCAAAAAACACAAAGAAAAAAAAAAATATCTCGCAGCGCGTGGACGGATGCGCAGCGGCTGGGAATGTCCAGCGTTTGGACTGACGGATTGAAAATGTTTGGTTCGGAGGCGGGAAGGCGGAGCCTCGCCTCGTCCGGCCAGTCGCCGAAAAAATAAGAAGAGAACATTCAGATTATGTAGGATTTTTTTTTTTTTTAAAGTTCTAACTGCGGGAAAAAAAAGTTTGTTTTTTTTTGTTTTTTTTATCTGTGCATCCACAGCAGCGCCGCGATCACGTCCCACTTGTCTGATTTGCCGCTTCAGCCGTGGCCGGTTTGATCCGGATGAGCAGCCGATGATTGAATGCGACTCATTAACTTCCGCCGCTGACGGCGACTCTCCGATAAAACACTTTTTAACGATCGGTCGGATGACACGAGATGTTTCTCATCTGATGACCTGAAGATCCAGAATCTGAAACTTGCCAGCGGCGCATTTATTAATTAGTTTCTTCTGTACGTGTGTGTGTGTGTGTGTGTGTGTGTGTGTGTGTGATTGATGTCAGTTTCAGTATTGTTGTTGTTATTTGGAACATCCATAAGCAGCATCTCTATCTTCCAGACATCAGCAGCACTTTTTTTTTTTTATCTTTAAAAAAAAGTTTCCGCTGTGGTTTATTGTCTGTGTATTATGTCAACGTCAGATATAAGCTGATTCATTTAAACCAGCTTTGAATTTTTCATTTTTTGCCTCAAGAATTCCAACCGAGACGTCTCCGACTTAAAAAGAAAATATGCAAATCAACTTCTGAATGTTAAACTGCCTCAGCTGAAGAACTTCCTCAAACTAAATCAACACGGCTTGGTTAAAAAAAAAAAAAAAAAAAAAACAACCTGCCACCTCTACCCGCCACAGGGAGGTGATGTGGAGGCGGAGACTCAGACGACTCGCTGAGCGGCTCCGTTTATGTCACGACGGCTGCGGCTCCGCCCCCTTTTCCTCCTCGGCGCAGGCC
Source organism: Nelusetta ayraudi (assembly GCF_046127955.1). Lineage (NCBI taxonomy): Eukaryota > Metazoa > Chordata > Actinopteri > Tetraodontiformes > Monacanthidae > Nelusetta > Nelusetta ayraudi. The sequence continues at coordinate 34,495 of NW_027466292.1, read as the reverse complement.
GATTGGTGGCAGCTCGACTTAAAAACGATCCGGATCGGAGCTTTTTACCGCGGACGCTGCTGGACGGAGTGAATCGAAGCTTCTTCAGCAGAGTTCAGCAACTCGTTATCTGCCCAACGATGATCGTCATCATCATTGTCCGCCCAATCCGCCTCACTGCTGAATTATTATTATTTTTTTTCCCACCTGGAACAGCCGCGTCGGAATGCCGGGAATTTCCAGGGTGATTAAAAAAAAAAAAACAGCTCCAGTTTACAACCGTGGCTCCATCCCTCGATCCGACAGGATGAATGGCTCAATCGGCGCCGACACCGGTCCATTTTCCAATTAGGTCATTAGTCTCACTTTATTTTTGCTCACCTGCATCTCGGCCGTAATTTGTGGAGCCGGCGCGGCGGTGCTTTGCGATCGGAACGACCGTCACGGGAAGGCTAATGCGTCGGCACGTAGAGCCGAGGTGGACTCGCGAGGCGCTCTGAACTCCTGACCCGCCGCTGCGGGACGCCCAGCACACGCACAGATGAGTTTTTTTTTTTTTTTTTTTTTTTTTTCTAATTTTATTTATTTGCTGGACTCATCGACCGCTCGCTCGCTCGGTCAGTCAGCACGTCCGCCGGTCCAGCAGGAAAAACTCCCACCAGCTCCAGTCGATGAGTTTCCCATCCGGCACAACTAATAATAGTGTGTGAGTGGGTTTATTTCCTGATGGGAAGATATTAATACAGCCGGTTGGGTTGGAAGCATCAGAGAGAGAGAGAGAGGAAAGATGCCTGATGAGTATATTCAGATCAGATTTGTTTTTTCTTCCATTTATTGAAGCATTCATTCATTTTTTTCTGGTATATTAGATTTGCATGAACAACAATATTGAGAGAAAATAAAAGTTCCTCATTTTTTTTGATTGATTGATTGATTGATTGATCTTGAGTTTGGTTGGTTGAATAATTGGCATAATTAATATATAAACATATGTATGTGTATATATATATATATATATATATAGATAGATAGATAGATAGATAGATAGATTTTTTTTTTTTTCTGAGCTGGAATGTGGAAATGTGTTTTTCAGAAAAGATCTTTTCCTCTCTCCGGCATCCCTCGGTCAGTTTGTGTTCTTCACAGGAACACAGTGTCCGACGTTTATATTCCAGCGGAAGCGAGAGTGAGGAGCCATGTCGGGGAAAAACAACTGGCTGATTTTCATTCCGATTCCGTCCGAGTTCCAAGGCGGAACTTTTCAAAGCCGCCGTCTCCTAACGGCTTTGTGTCGCTGCGACTTGTGGGATTTATCGGCACTCTGCGCCTTTTGTTCCGAGACGCGTCCCTCGGATCGGAGCGCCAGGACTCCTGGAGGAGAGACGCTCCTTCACTTCCTGATTCATCCATCCACCAGCAGCAGCAGCAGCAGCAGCAGCAGCAGCAGCAGCCGTCTGGCCGGCCGGCCAGTCGGATGATTGATGGATGCAGGTCTGTGCTGGGAACAGCAGCAGCAGCAGCAGCCGCTTTTTGATGTGGCTCCCACTGGGAAATAAGGGACTTGTGGAGGAGGATCTGCTGCTGCTGCTGCTGCTGCTGCTGCTGCTGCTGCTGCTGCTGCTGCTGGATGAGCCGCAGCCAGAAGAAAAACCAGCAGAGTGAGATGTCAGCGTCCGTCAGGCTGCAGACAGCATCTTATTAACGCCGCAACCAGGCAGAGAAACAGGCGGAATGTCCCTTGAAAGCATCCGTAAACCGCCGCCTCCTGGTGGCGGTGGTGAAACCTCTTCTCAGACGGACCATTGCGGGTTTCTATTTTCTTCATATTGATTATCATTAGAGGTTCTTTTTTGCATCCAGCCAGTGAATTGCTTTCACTTTATTTCAGTTTTGTTTTTGTTTTTTATCGTTTGTGCTGAGCTCACGCACGAGGTGTTTCCCTGTCTGAGGGCCACTTCTTGTTGGAGCTGTGTCTTTTTTCTGTGAAGGCAGAGAATCTCGATGTGTCTTTCCAGA
>NW_027466292.1:0-30000 GCF_046127955.1 Nelusetta ayraudi | reverse complement strand
TCAAAGTTTCGGTTTTATTCTTTATTTTTGGGGAGGTTTGAAATCCCCACTCAGATATTCTGCCCTCACAGAGACAATTTAATAGGCAATGAATTATGAATCGACTTGAGCTTTGCTTTGCTTTTATCATTATTTAAATTCCGCCTCCTAATAAGTGAATTTTAATTGCGGCTCCGGTCGCTGCTGTGCGTGTGTGTGTGTGTGTGTGTGTGTGTGTGTGTGTGTGTGTGTGTGTGTGTGTTTTTTTCCCCTCTCGTCCTTATTATTACACAATGTTTCACCGACAAAAAAAAAAAAAACCCACAGTGTGTCGAGTTCACACGCCGGCAAGTATGAAGGGATGGGGCAGGAAGTTTGGACTTTAAAGTGGCTGTAATAAGTTTGTAGTTTGCACTCTTTGACCTGCGGTTCCTAACAGTGCGATCGATAAAAACAGATAAATATTTATATATAAAAAAACAAAAAACAATCTAGAAACACATAGGAAAGTGAATCAAAGCAATGCAAATGTGTTTCTTTCCTACTCCAATGCTGCAAAAGTCCACTTTATGATGTATATGCACAATAATTAGCATTACCATCCTGGATTTGAAACGTTTTGGACTTTTTTTTTTTTTTTTTTCTTTCTCCCTGCTTTAAATACTTTGACCCTGATGCTGCTGAAGGCGCCAAGGTTTGTTCACCCTTTAGTTTTCGAACGTGTTTTTATTTTATTTATTTTATTTATTTATTTTTTTTTGCTCGTTGATTATTTGCGACGGTGCAGAGGGCGGCGACCCCTCCTGGCGGTAACAAGGCGGCGCGACACTCGCACTCATTAAAGGAAACACCGGCAGTAATTATCCAGACGAGCGGAGAAAAGTGGCTGCTTGGCCTCTGCGGACGCTGAGTCATCGGGGCCGAGATGCTGCTGCTGCTGCTGCTGCTGCTGCTGCTGCTGCTCCGTCTAATTACTGTCCGACCGGCCTGGAGGAAATATTAATGCGTGTGTCTCCACGTGGGCATTTATTATCGTTATTGTTATTATTTCATTTAGGGTAGCCGGCTGTGAGGAAAGCGAGCGAAAGAAAATTGGCGGTGAAGCTCAATTAGAGAGAAATCTCTTGATGGACAAATGCATTGTTTGTCGGCTGTTTAGTCAGATGATTATTATTTTTTTTTTTTAATATTGTTTCAACATTAGAAGCTGACCAGACGGTGGGAAAAAGGCGAGGATATTTTTGAATTTTCTCCAAGAAGCTGCTTGTATTATTTCATTCCCAAATCTTTGGGTTCATCTGGGGGCCGAGCGAGTCTCTGTCTGGGATTCTGTCGGCTCGTCGTGCCGGGAACGTTTTGACTCGCGGCCATTTTCTCGTTTTTTCCGACGCCGGCGGTTTATCAGCGGGACGACTTTTTCGGCTGCAGGTTTCTTCTTTTTGTCGATGTGAATCCAACGGGAGATGAAGATGATGATGATGATGCTGATCGGTGGAGGCCGAAGGTCTGGATTTGTTCTTTTTTCACTCGCTTCGGAGAGTGGGGGGGAAAAAAAAAAAAAAAAAAAAGTGAAACCAGAACTTTGAATTTGAGTTGAGGGTGAAGTTTTTGAAGTACCGAAGAAGCGGCGTAGCTCAGAACTTCTACACAGCACTTCGAACTGCGTTCCTCAGGTCGGAGTTCCCATTTGGTAGGTTCCCAGGGTTGAGGCTCAGTTTCCGACTGCCGGGTCTCCTCAGCCCGGAATCTGGGATTCCAGCAGCCTGATGCAGGACTTTGTTTTCTCATCTGTGACATCCTCCCCCCAATGGGAGGAGGAATTGTTGGGGGGGAGGGGGGCGCTGCTGAACTCCTGGATGGGGAAGTGAGATGTCAACCTTCCCAGAAGATCAGCCGAACTCAACAGGAAGGAATCGAGAGTTTGTAATGAAGAAGGAGAAGAAGAAGAAGAAGAAGAAGAATGCTTTGAGGCTTGGGCTCCTTCTTTGCGTTTCAGTCCAGCAGCCGACTGGACTCGGACTGTATTTGTCCTTATTTAGAGTGGAGCTGGAGGTCTGAGTGGGCAGAAGGCAGCGAGGCGCTGAGAGAGGGGAAAAAAAGAAAAAAATAGAATAAAAAAAAAAATATATATATATATATATATATATATATAAAAAAATCCTGGACCAGTGCCTGAGTGTTGGACTGGCTGTTGTCGGGCCGCAGTCAAATATTGGAGTCTTGTTTGCAGAAGAATAAATAATCACACTGCAGGACAGATTGGTTTGCACAAATCCGTTCCAAGTCATTATCTCCCTGCGAGCGGCGGAAGAAATCTTTTAAAAATCTGCAAATTGGTTTGCGTTTGCTTTTTTCACACACCCCCACCACCACCCCCTTTATTTATTTATTATCATTTTTGCAACCAGCTGAAAGGGGAGAGAGAGAGAGAGAGAGCGAGAGAGCTCTGGCCGACACAAAGAGACTGATGAGCCTCAAACGGCACTGAAACTCTGAATGGAGGAGAAAATTGGTGGCATTTTGAAATTGACAGAGGGTTTTAAACTGAACGGTATTATCCATTGTCCCTGTTTAAAGGCTCCCATTGTAGTCACTTTCATCTAGTTACAGTATGATGGCACCAATTATTCTGATTCTGAACAAAGTGGCAGCTCCGGGTGGGTGAACAACACCTGAGCCTTTCACATCCGTCTTGAAAAAAAGCTCTCCGGTTTTTAAGCTGCGGCCGTCTCGACGCGCCACCAATGAGAAGGCTGAAATTGTCTGCACAGGCAGTGATTTTTATTTATTATTATTATTACCTTGTCTGCTAAGAGCTAATCTTTTCTGAGATCTCTCAGTGATCCGTCTTGAAAAGCTCCGGTGGTGTTCAGTTGTCCGTTTGGAACGCGTCCCTACCCAACGGTTTGTGACTTTGGGGCCACGGTTGGGACTCTCAGTGGGAGATTTTAGCCTTTGACAGCTGGAGGAATTTTATTGGACTGTTTTGAATATGACACAAGAGTGCTTGGTGTGCCAGTTTTTGAACCGGAGGACTGCTGGCTAAAGGCTAATTAGCCTCGGGGTGGAATCACTTGCTCTTGTTGTTGACTTCTTTCTTTATGAAGGTGGGAGGCTTTGACCCACCAGCAGGACTTCAATCTGAAGGGGTCGGAATTAAATTTATAATGAAATAAATAAATGAATAACTCCCCCCCCCACCCCCCCTCTGCAGGCTTGCAGGTGGATCACTGCTGCTACTGCGGCGACAGCAGCAGCAGCAGCAGCAGCTGATGGATGGCGTGTCAGGCCTGGTGGCAGTAGAGCCGCTGGGGGGGCGAGGGGGGGGGGGGGGGGGGAGAGTTCAGGGCAAAACACACACACACAAACACGTTAAACACACTCGCACACACCTTGGCCTGTGTCCTGGAGGGGCGGCGGCTGATTGGCTGGCTGGCTGGCTGGGGGGAGCAGGGGGGGGTCAAACTCTCGGTACCCTCTGCGGACGCCTCCGCCAACACTCAGCGTGAAACCTGCGGACGCCAAACAACCGCAGGACGTCCGTGGCCCGCACGCCTGGGCCGCAGCGGTCTTCTCTGTGTTTGTGTGTGTGTGTGTGTGTGTGTGTGTGTGTGTGTGTGTGTGTGTGTGTGTGTGTGTGTGTGTGTGTGTGTGTGTGTGTGCGTGCTGCTGAGTTTCCAAACCCAGCTGCTGCTCAGCGTCTGAGGAGGAAAACAATAAATACTCATTAAGGACAAAATCCCACCTGCGCTGCAATTCCACTGTCTGGACTGTTCAATATTTTATTAGTGGCTGCATTTCCAAACCATCCAGGAGCCCTTTTTTGGTTGCTTGGCACCGGGAGAGAAGTGAATAGTGTGAACAAACGCATCCACGGTGCAGCCTGCAGCAGGAAGTGGGAGACGCTGCTGCTTCCCGCATCCGACGTTCCAGCAGACCAGTCGCTTCCGAGACGCTCGCAGGCTTCCAGGAACGCCGAGGGTCGGAGCTCGCTATAGATTCACCTCGTGCGTGTGCGTGTGTGTGTGTGTGTGTGTGTGTGTGTGTGTGTGTTGCCTTTTTCCCCGAGCAACAGCTGTGTGTGGAGTGCAGCGAGTCCCTCCCTGCATTGTTTAACCACTGCTCTGAAACTTGGGGCGCTACCGTGTGTGTGTGTGTGTGTGTGTGTGTGTGTGTGTGTGTGTGTGTCTGTCTGTCTGTCTGTCTCCTTAGCAACAAAACAAGGCATGCATCAACAACAACAACAAGATCAACAAGCCCTCACAAACTGAACTATATATATATAGTATTGAATTTCTTCCAATTGGGGGGAGACGGAGCAGCAGCAGAAACACGGGATCGATATTCTACTGACTCGTCGACGGACCAGCCGGGGTGGCGTGGGCCAAACCAGCCTGGAGCTGGAGGGAGGGACAGAGGAGGCGGTGGTCCGGGCTGGACATCCGCGTTGAAATAATCTTCCGTCTGGCTCCTCGGAGTCGACAAGCTCCGCCCTCTCCCTCCCCGCTGAGTGCTAATCACCCGAACGCCAACCTTCTGTTGGGCGGCAATTAGAAGAAGAAGAAGAAGGAGAAGAAATGAAATCCAAAGGCGCCACTTGCTACACAAATAGGTTGTCAAGAGGGGAAAAAAAAACAAACAAACTCCCCATCCTATTATTGGCTCTGTGTCTTTAATGGACAATTGTTGGATAATTGTTGTTGCTGCGCGACAACGACTTGGAGGAAAAGGAAAAAAAAAAAAAAAAACCTCCAACGACCCACTCAGACGTACATTAGATAATGAGTTGTGTTGCTGCTCCATTAATAGGCGGCAGGGAGGAGAAGGAGTGTGTAGTAACTTCATTAGCGCGGCGCTAAAGAGCGAGCTAAATAATTGCCAAATCGGTTCCATTATGTATCGCTAATTGTATCGCTCCGCGTAAGAAGAGCCGCAACAATCGATGGGTGGAGGGTGAGGGTGGAGGGGGTGGAGTCTCCTGAACCACCTGATAATTATGATGTCGCATCCTGCCACTCACCCATCCCCCCCGCTCCTCCAGTCTCGAGGAGTCTTTTTTTTGTCTTCTGGCTGTCATCGCCGGGCGACGTCGTGCAGATTGTTGCACTCCGCCTCGTTTCTTCTTCTTCTTCTTCTTCTTCTTCTTTGTGGTTTTGCAGCGGCTGATTAATGCGGCCGCTATCGCCGGCGACCTTGCCGGACCGTGCGGACTCCATCAAGGGCGGTGGTGAAGAGGCGGTACTGCGGGGGACTCCTCCTCCTGCCATCGGGTCTGTGGCACGTCGCAGGAAATCTTCGGGAATTTTTCCAATCGAACCGCAGCCCTGTGTGGTGAGAGAAGGGGCGGAGCCAAGACGCATGCGAGCGCAGGTCAGCGCTACAGCTGCGTAGAGGCGTCGGCTAACTCGCTAACAGCGCGAGATCTTAGCCAGCTGACCTTGTGTTGACCTTGAGGGAGCCGCTTCAGGTGCAGTGAATTCCTTCGGAAAGCTTTTCAGTGTTACAGTTGGGAAGCAGCTCTTTGGAGCTGTTTTGACTCCCGGTGCGCCCCCTGGTGGTGGACGTGCGTCTCGTTCATTTCCAGACTTCCTTCTAGAAACAACTTGGTTCTGTTTCGGGTTTCCCCCCCCCCGGGTTTTCCCACTGCGGCGGTTTGAAAACAAGAAGTCGCGTTGCAGCAAAAGTTCTGAAAACGAGAGTTTGACGGAAAAAAAAAAAAAAAGCTAATACGGAGAAGTAGAATTTGGAGCTCGCCTTCCAACACCTGCGTCTTCATCACCTTGTCACCGCTCGGCCGGGTTTTTTTTTTTTTTTTTTGGGGGGCTTCTGCAAGTTTGTCGCCAAAAAACGGGCGAAATTAATTTAGCGGCGGCGGCGTCGCCCTAAAAATGAGGCAGCTGGTTTTCCACCCAGCGGAGAAGAAAAGGAGCAATCAGTCCCTTTGGGTGCTCGCTTCCCTCAGGCTGAGCGATTGCATGCGTGCAGAGCCTGACTGACCCGCACACACACACACACACACACACACACACACACACACAATCCACTTTGGGATAGAGCTCCTGGTGCTGGAGACAGAACAGTGACCTCTGCTGCCAGTGTGTGCATGTTTTGTGTGAAGCGTCGCCCCTCCCCCCCCCCCGCGTGTGTTTTTGAGATTGTGCATTCCGAAGCCATTTTGGACTCAAAGCCACATTTTGAGATTCCTTACGGTGCCGTGAAGAACAAAAAAAATATTTGATCCTTTTTTACTTTTTTTTTTTTACATTTTTTTTCTGTGCAAGGCGAAATGTATTCTTGCATTCCTGCAGGCCTTTGGCATTTTTCTGAAAGTATTTTTTTTTTTAATAATTACTAAACTAGGCCGGTGGGGATTTAGTGGGCCTCCAAAAGTTCCCCCAAAAATTTGATGTTAAATGGCAACATTTTGGGCTATATATTTCATGATAATGAGTCAAATCTCCAGGTTATGTTATGCCTATAATAACTGGAAATTAAAACACAAAAACTTTCAAAGGATATAATAATACTCAAGCCACGTTACTCAGCAGCCTAAAGTTCCTTCTCGTCCTCTGGGGATAAATGGTGTGTTTCTGTTTTGTGTTTAAGTACAAAGCGTTGCAAGCACTCTGTTTATTGTGCATTCGCTGGATTTAGTAAACACTAAAACAGCTGCAAAGGAAGCTTCACCTCCCACTGAGGAGCAGGTCGAGCTTTCAGGAGCTGGACAGCGACCTTAAAGGTGACTGCGGTCAATGAAACAACAAGTGTTAGCGCTTAGCATTAGCGTACGCTGTGCGCTCTGGTAGCGCTTTGTTTAAGCCTTGTGGATTGAATTGAGTTTTTACTTCCTGGCTCCTGTGCTGCTGGTGCAGATTTGCATACTTCATATAATGACATTTATTGCGTAAACCTCGGTATTTCATTATTTCTGGTTCACCTAACGGACCAATCAGTACTCGGCAAGCTTTCCCCACCCCCCTCCCTCGCCCATCATTGCTGCGGGGCTGCTGGTGCTGCTGGTGGAGGAGGAGGAGGAGGAGGAGAAGGAGAAGAAGAAGAAGTAGTGACATAATTAAAACACACTGGGAGCGAGTGGCTGTAAACGCTGCGTCCCCTCCTCCTCGCAGCGAGCTCATGATTCGCAACATATTCCTCTGAAGTGACGGCGGCGTCGCAGCGGCGCATCATGCAAATGACTTTTGATTATGGCCGCAGAGAAACTGGGGGTGGAGGGGGGGGGGGAGGGGCTCTTGCAGGAGGATGTGATTGGAATCAGACGGCTGTTTGATTTATTTTCCCCTCCCTCCCTCCCTCCTTTCTTTCTTTCTCACTGTCTCTTCTTTTCCTTTTCCTCCCGCTTGGAAAACCCGCCGGGAATTAAAATTGTGCCGTACGACGGCGTTTCTAATTACGCGAGCTGAACCCGGGACTCGGCCGCGCGGGGACGGCGGCGCCGCCAGCGGACGCAGATTACCGGCAGGCCGGCGGCTCATCAAATTAATGACAATTACGCAGGGATTTGTGGTGGTCAGCCGCTCGCTGCTCTCCACCGCTGACCTGCTGCGTGGGGGTGGTTGTTTTTTCTCTCTCTTTTTTTTTTTCTTTCTTTTCTCCCACCTCACGCACGCTCGCCGCCGGAGGGCGGGCTAATTAGACCCAGCACGCCCCTTCCTGCTCACACGCTGCCTTCTGTTTCACTCCACAAGCAATTATTTTAATCCACTGATTGCTCAGAGTGAGAGAGAGAGAGAGAGAGAGAGAGTGAGGGAATCCACAGAGACACACACACACACACACACACACACACACACACACTGCTGTCAAGTTGAGTGTGTCTGAAAATGTGGACGCCGCCGCCATCACGGGGGCCCCTCAGGGCTCCGCTGCTCCGGCCTGCTGTGAAGCTCCGCCCCCAGGGTTCCACTCTGCCCTAAAATAAGACGTCAAGGGATTATTTATTTATTTATTTATTTATTTATTTATTTATTCATGTGCTCCTGTCAGGATTCCCGCCTCCTCCCTCCGACTCCTCTGAGGTTTTTGACCGGAGGAGGCGGAATCCTTTCACTGGGAGCGTCCGCCCTCAAGAAGAAATATACATATTTGTCACTTGGGTTGATCACAGTTGGTCAATCATGTTTTCTTTGTAACGCAGTCAATCACATCCAAAGGCGTCTTCGCACAATCAGAGGAAACCGACTGAAGCCAGCGCAGCAGCAGGAGCTTTCAGAAGAAACCAGGAAAAACTGCCCAGTGGGAAGAAACCGGGAGCAGACCCCGCCCCCTCTGGGGTGTCGGGGTGAAGAAGGGAATAGAATGAAGAGGATGAATGAAGAGGAACAGAGAGAAACAGAGTATCCACCAAATTAGTTTGACTCGTCTTCTGCCGCTTTCAACACGGATGCGCCCTTATTGTGAAGGGACGCAACCGCCGCGTCGCCCCCTGCTGGTTGATTACAGTGGCATAAGTCAGCGAGTGAGGGGGGCGGGATTAAAGCCATGTTTTTTTTTCCCCTTGGCCACGGATGTGAGCTCGGCAGGGCGGCTCCTCACCTCAAAAGTCCCACCGAGTGTGTTCTGCGATTGATGGGCCGCCGCTGCGACCCGGGGTTAATAACGCGTCTGTTCGCTGTAACTTTATTAACTCGGCTTAATGGACGGAGCACGTCTGGCAGGAGGAATAAACAGGGGAGAGAGAGAGTGAGAGAGAGAGAGAGAGAGAGAGAGAGAGAGAGAGCCTGTTGGCAGGAACCCTGCTGGGTGTGAATTAGGCCGAGGTCCCACCTTGGTTCTGCTCTCAGTCTGTTTGGGTCCCAGGAAATCACGACGGAAACACTTTTCTGGCTGGTGTTTAAATGCCCCATCTTGAACCTCTTTTTATTTTGGGATGTTTATTGATTTATTAATCTTGCCAGAGTCCAGCGGAGGAGTCTGGTCATGATTACACCCTCAAGAACTCTCTTGCAGCGATGTGATGGAAACATGTAAATACACCTGGAGACCTGGAGGGAGAGCCGCTGTGCTGCAGCAACTCCTGTAATAAGAAAAGGGGAAAAAAAATATATATATATTAAAAAGGGAAACTGGATTTCAAAAACATGGAATTTGAATTTGGAGGAAGACAAATTTGTTGAGAAAAACATATTTTACGCAACAACAAAATTTCAAGGATGGCCGACTGAGGCCGCTGGACGTCAGGACTCGATTGTTCCAATGTTCAGGACAATTTTAGCACACATTTAGCCCTGTGTTTACAGCCTCCTGCTAAAAGAAAAGCGCTACGGCGTCGGAACCTTCCACAGGTTTGGAGCGGGGGGGTGGGGGGTGGGGACAAAATAACAAGGCGGCAACAAGGAAACATTGTCACGCGGCGCTGATTAGATCGCAGCCGCCTCCCTCGCCACATCTGATATCCGCTGGCCGCCTCCCACTATCAGAGACATCTCGTCATCGCGGGCCGGGGGTAAATAAGCTTTGACCTTGAGCGTCCTTGACGACGCGTTTGGCTGCAGCCAGGTGAGGCAGAGGAATCTTTGTCACCAGTCTGAAAACACTTTAAAGGTCAAGTATTTAGCATGAAAAAAAAATAGGCGGTGAGGATTTCGTCCGTTGTTGTGTTTAGTTTATTTTTGTTTGTGTTGTGTCAAGACGGAGGTCCACTAAAAGCCTTAACACTGCGTCAAACTGACCTCAGTGCAGAACCAAGACGTCGTTGTCGATGCCAATGCCATTTTTATTGGATACAGGGCACTTGGTTGTGTGTTGTCGGGCTTGTGTTGTGTTGTGTTGTGTTGTGTTGTGTCGTGTTGTGTTCTCCTGTGGGGCGGCGCCGCTCACTCCTCCGGGCCACTGGGAGGCAGTGGTGAGGAGGCAGCCGTGAGCCGCACAGCTGCGTCCGTCCGTCCGTCCGTCCGTCCGTCCAGAGAGCTCCTTAAGACGGAGTGAAAGTTTCTCTCCTTCCTTCTTTTGTTTTGTCTTGTTTTGTTTTGTTTTTTCTCCCCCTGCTGGGTTCCACTCGAACCCACCGGGCTTCTAAAACACACTGACCTCCCGCTGCGGTTCACAGCCGTCGATACCAGGCTGCAGGGCTCGCAGCAGAAACACTCTGCAGCCGAGTCGGGGATGCTTTCAAGCTGCGCGTCTGTGGGGGGGGGTTAAAAATATATATTTTTGTATATGTGTTTTTTTTCCTACTGGGAAAAAAAAAAAAAGCAGCGGTAAAGACGATGTGTTGCGCGTCGCTGAAACCTCATCCACCGACTCCTCACCACACTGTTTTTTTTTTTTTTTTTTTTTTCTGGACCGCTACTCTTCTTCTTATTCTTACTCCTGCCGTCCGAGTCGACCTCATAACACGAGTCGGGATCAAGACAATTAGGCCAATTTTCTTCATCATTATTCACCGGTCCCTGGAGTGAGCTCAGGGATAAGTACACGCTGACGACTACAGCAGCGGCAGCGGCAGCAGCAGCAGCAGCGGCGGCGGCGGCCTGCTAGCTAATTCTTCTATTTATAGCAGTCATTAAGCAGCGGCGGCGGCAGCGGCGGCGGCGGCGCTCTCTCTCTCCCCGCACTGCTAACCCCGCACGCTGTGTCGTTTCTATCCCGCTTTTAAAATTAAAGGTCCAGCTCTGCCTGAATATCCAGGCCACTTAAAAGTCCATTATTTCCTGCTAGCGGTGAGTCGAGGGCGGTCGGCCGGAGAGGCTGATTTGTGATCTGGAGCCGCGCGGACTCGGCTCTTCCACGTTTAACGGTGGGACTTGAAGGGTTCCCCCTCAAACTTCTCACAGTTTAAATATTTAAGGCCCAGTGTGTAAACTTTGGCTTGATGTATGATTATTATGTTGGTAAAGGCTGAACATACTGCCCATAAATACATGAATGAAAGTGTATATTCAGCAGTGCAATAAAAGTCATTTGGTTTTACTACCCTGAGAACGATCTCTTATGTAAGAATATACAAGGAGCAATAAAGGCCTAGCTAGCGCCGCTAGTTAGCTGCCATCTTGCACCACCATTTTTTTTTTTTTTTTTAATTGAAGTCGCCTATGGTGAACTGAATACAAAACACGCTGTCTTTAAAAATATATATATACACTGGACCTCTAAAGTGTTTTTTTTTTTTAAGCCGCTCGCTGAAAAGGACGGAGCTCGTCAACGCGGCTCTTTGGTCTTCATTGTGCGTCTTTCATAGAAGGTGTTTCGACTTTATCTTCCAAATCTTCCGCAGCCATTGAAAAATCGGCGACGGCGTACCAGCAGAGTGAGTGTGATAGTTTGTTATAAAATAAACACACAGAGACACAACACACACACACAAAAAAAAAACCCAAACAAACAGCAGAGGCAGACGGAGGTCGTTGCTAACAAACAAACCCGAGGGGGCGAAAAACAAAATGAAAACACAAGCAAACCGGGCAAAGTCACGGAAATTCAACAAGAGCAAAAGTGAGGAGAGGCAGAAGAAATGAGGGGGGGAAACAAGCAGATTATTGTTGTTGTTATTATTGTTGTGAGTGTCGTCGGTTATTATAATGATTATAATTGTCATCATTATTATGATTATTATTATTATTATCATGGTGACGATGATGAAAAGCTGCTGCCAGACAAACAAGACATTTTCTGAATGTCTTCTTTGTCTGGCACGGTAACAAGTAAAAGCAGAAGTAAGAGATAAAAATAAAAATAAAACCCGCAATAATTGCAGTTTCAAATGAAAAGCACCTCTGCTGCCGGACTGATTAAATGGGAAATTAATATATAAAGCGAGTACGAGCGCGGTGTGTTGACTTGCATTAGGCAAAGCGCAGAGAGACGTAACGATAATAATAATTATTATTATTATTACAATTTCCTCCTAACACAATGTTGTTTGACTGCTGATCCTCAGTGTGAGCCGCTGCCAGTGGCAAAAGGCATAAACACATCCAAAATATATATTTATAGTTTTATCTGTTCGGCATAATTACTCATGTGGAAGGTCACCTGCCCCCTCCCACCCCCGAAACCTGTGTTGTGTTACATAAGAGCCGCACTCTCAACCCCCCCCCGCCCCCCCTCACACACACACCCCTGCAGTTAATAACAGCTGTTGATTCTGATCTTTAATAAAAAAAAAAAAATTGTGTTTCTGATCCGAGCGGCCGTGATTATTTAATCCGTCGCTAATGTGTTTTCCTACCCGCCGCTCCCTGTTCGCAGCCGCCGCCGGGGGGGGGGGTTGTCGCGTGTGATGTCGTGTGCGGCACAAACGCAGAGTGGAAAGTCAAAAAGCAATGTGGGATTTCTGTTGCTCTCCGATTTTTTCTTGTGCCACACGTCCGTCTTAGAGAGAGCCGTCTGAAAACATGTGGGGGAGAAGGGAGAAGGGTTCCTTTACAGGAAATAGAATAAATATCTGTCACAATGGAAGTCGGCCAATCGGAGTTCACCACCGCTGGCTGAGCAGTCAGGAAGTGGCTTCAAGCGCCGAGGCTCCGCCCCCACCTTTTTCCTGGGACCTTCCCCGTCTCTTCACATGGCCAGAACCCCCCACCGCCCCACCACCCCCCGGCCCCCTGGTGGATTGCAGAGGTACTGCCGGAAGTTTTTAACCAGTTCCTTCCGAGCAAATACAGTTGGTCAGGATGATGGGCGGAGTTAAACTAGCCCTCCCCACCGCCCATGCGGCGCTTCCTGCCTCAGCCGGCGCCGCTGGAGAAGCCCTGAAGCCTTTGATCTACGTGACTGCGACGAGGCTTTTACGGCGCTTGATGATGAATCTCTGCGTTAGCCAAATTTATTTCGGGGAGGGGAGGGGTGAAGAGAATGGAGCGGTGGGGGGGGGGGTGTTGCATGGGGCCATCATCAGCCATCATTCAGAATTTACAACCAGGACATCGATCGCCGGCCCTTTACTGCTGACTGCCGTCTTCCATTTTTTTTTTGACTTAGCAAACTCTCCTCAGGGTTTGTTTTGTTTTTTCCTTGTGTGATGAGCGATCGAAATTATGGATGGATCGTCCGACGTGTTTATAGTTTGATTTGTAGCCGTGTTTTTTTTTTTTTTTTGCGCCACAAACGGCAATAAAAGTCTCAGGACGAAGCAGTGAAACAACAACTGAAGAATGTACGATAAAACACAACAAGTGTCAATGCGTGTGTGTGTGTGTGTGTGTGTGTGTGTGTGTGTGTGTGTGTGTGTGTGTGTGTCATCATCGTCAACAAGCTCAACAGTTTCCTTTGTGTATCTGTAGGTAAATACGAGTGTAAGACATTGGGAAGAAGTGAAAGGTGCAGTGCATCTCCAACTATCTGTGGAATTTAAAGTTTAAACAGAACAATGTACGTATATTTTTCATGTTTTTCATTTCCCCCCAGTTGCACCTATGAGCCCTCGAGGCTCCTGTTGCCTCATCGCACTCTCCTCGTGTGGGTCAGGTGGTCCCTCAGCCAATCAGCAGCCGGAGGAAGTAAAGATGCTGCACGTGCAACAGCAACACGTGGCCTCATAAAAGAAAGAAAAAAAGAAAAAAAAAAAATTAGGGCACAAAACTACAAGTGTACATGCACACACACACACACACACACACAAGGCTTGGACTCGATCCCCTGGTGGCAGCACAGGGCGGTGCATCCCATCCGCTGGGGAGACAATTCTGAGAAGTGAAAGTGGGTGAAAAAGAAGAGGGGGCTTTGTTTGTGACAGATTTGTTGTAGCATTTAAAAAAAAAGAAAAAAGGGGGGAGACAATAAAGCAGTCGTCAGCTTTGATGGCGCCGCTGAAACCGCCGCTGGCAGCCGTTGCTGCCGCCAGGACAGATTCCCTCAATGGCTTGTGACGACTGTGACACGCTTTTAAGGCGCGAGGAGGGAGCGGGGAGGATTCTCAGGGGCTGCCGAGCCGAGCCGAGCCGAGCCGAGCGAGTCTGGTCCACTTTCCTCCCCAAGAGGAGAGGGAGTAGGAGGAGGAGAGGAAGAGGAGGAGGAAGAGGAGGAGGGGAGGAGGAAGGATACAATGGAAGAGAACAATGCCTCTGCACTTCAAAGACTCTGAGGGCGAGCTGTCAACTGTGACAGTGACAGCTGTGACATCATTAGTGGACTAAGAATATACAGTATATACTGCGTGTGTGTGTGTGTGTGTGTGTACGTACGTACCCCTGGTCCACTAATGATGTCACAAAGGGCACTGACACCTCTGCCAGCTGTTGCTTCGTCCCTCTGAGACCACCTTGTTTTTCCAAACGCCGTCCAACGGAGCGTTTTTTTTTTTTTTTTTTAGCTGGAGGCTGTAAACACAGGGTTAAAAACGGATGAAAACAAACATATAAAATATCTGGCGACTGAGATTTTACTTTTGGTTCTCACGGCCGCTTTGTTGCGGATGTGCGGCGCGGTGTCTCGTCTCTCCTCGCTTGTTGACACCTGCAGAGAGAGAAATACCTGCATCGTTATGCTAATCGTGATTAAAAGAAAACAAAAACAAAACAAACAAAAAAACTCCCGCCACTTTACTTGCATACATTGTCGAAATTAGTTTTAAATTCCTCATCATTATTCAAGAGGCGGCTTTAAAAAGATTTTCAGTCTAATCCTCATCTAATAGCAAATACATTTCTTCCCCGGGCCTTGTCGTTGTTGTTTTTTTTGTTGTTGTTGTTGTTGTTTTTTTGTTTTTTCGTCATTTTCGAGGTTTTCGGGAAGTTAGAGGCGGAGTCAGCAGCCTTGAATCCGTCCGTTTATCGATCCAGTCGGCTGATCCGAGGCTCAGCGGGATGTTCCAAGACCTTCTTCTCGCCAGCGACACCTTCCAAATCCTCCTTGAGATGCGTAATCCTTCCGTGGATCATGTACCCCCCCCCCCCCCCCCCCCGCCCCCCCCATGGATGGATCGTCCACGTAGCACGGGTCGGTACCCTCGGTTCCCTTTGCGATGCCAGGCTCACTCCAGGGCTTCCAGAGACCGTCGGCAGTCCCGATAATTGACCGGAATGACGTTCACTCTGTGGAGCTGAGGCCGCATGATTGATGGTCTTACCGTGGTAGGGGGGGGGGGGGGTCGTGTGCACACGCGGTCCTGGGAGGGAAACTGGAGGATGCTGAACGCAAGGCAGTCAGACAAAGAGCGATTCAGGCTCAGAGGGAAGGAACTTCAAGGTGCTGGAGAACCCTCAGCTGGACCAGGGTCCAGGGTCCGGCGTTCTGGTGTTTGGGGCCCATCGGATCGGTCAGACCCGGTCCGAAGAAATTCCGCTCGGGCCCGCTCCCGAGGGTAGTACCGATCCTGACCCCCCCCCCCCCCCCACGGCCCCTGGTATAGTTCCACAGAGCCACAAGTCCGTTGACTGCCCTTCAAATCAGAGCGGGTTTGCTGAAAAGCCAAACGTGGACCAATCAAAACCCCCCTACTGGTGGCAAACCAAGCC
This sequence comes from Nelusetta ayraudi, assembly GCF_046127955.1. Lineage (NCBI taxonomy): Eukaryota > Metazoa > Chordata > Actinopteri > Tetraodontiformes > Monacanthidae > Nelusetta > Nelusetta ayraudi. The sequence goes on along the minus strand of NW_027466292.1, from coordinate 14,608 downwards.
CAGCCTTTCATCACGGTGGCACGTCCAGGTCTTGATGAACTGCCGCGGATCCGATGCGATTGAACGGGCCGATTACGGCTGACCTTCCGTGACCTCTCGGATGAGGCGAACCTGAGGCCCCCCCCCCCACCCTCCCTGCTCCTCCCCCCGCCCAGGGTCGCGGCGTGATGGAGCTCCTCCTCCTCCATTATTCATGGCCATCATTAAACGCCACAGCTCATCACATGGCGGCGCTCCGGCCTCATGAAATCTTGATACGGAGGGAAAAAAAAGTAGAACAGTTCATCAGGATATTGAATCTCTTTCTCAGACACACACACACACACACACACACACACACACACACACACACACACACACACACAGGAAGCAAGAAAAGAAGTGCGGGGATGTCTCGTCCCCCGCGCTACTTTGGAAAACATGAAGCGTCCCACATTCCGCCCACACCGTCGACGTTCCGATCAATAGCACGTGCCGACGATCCGGGTCGCCGCTTGCTAATCACCGCCGCGGTGGCGGTCCGGGCCAGCGGCGCCACTCGCTGATATCTCGTTATCGTGGATGTGCTGATTACTTTCCCTCCTCATCTGAATAAAATTTGGAGAAGAAAAAAAAGAAAAAGAAAAAAACAAAAAGAGGAGAGAAGACTCTGAATCCTGCAGCAGGTGGAGGACGACGGGAGCCGCCGTGCTAACTTGATAGCCGCGGCCGAGAGGCTAAAGACGCCCGGCGCAAATTCCCTTTTCATTTTTCACCTCCGACCTTTGACTTCTTTTTTTTTTTTTTTTTTCCCTCCACTGTTTGAGGTGAGCGACGACGACAGCCGGCGTCGCTTTAATCAGCAATGTCACCCCTTCCAATCAGCCGCTGCGCAGACGTCTCCCCTTCCCCCCCACCCCCCCCCCCCATCACCACCCAAATGATGTTTTGCAAATTATTCAGCAAATATTGGCCCCCGTGGCACAGCTTTGGTTGGCGGGGAGGGGGGGGGGGGGGGCGGGGCTTGATTACTGATTACAGCTGACCCGCTTTTGTGCTTGTAAAGCCTGTCGTTGCATTTCATTCATTTTTTGCTTTTCTTTTTTTTTTTTTTTTTAATTTCATTCCATCATTTCCCCTCCCTCTCTGTGATCTGCTGCTTCCCTCGCTGCGCCTGCAGAGGAAGAGCTCGGCGACGGCGGTGGTGGCGGTGGCGGTGGCGGTGGCGGTGGCGGGCACAGATGGCGCTTTATGCCGGATGATTCCTCGACAGACGCCGTTTGAATGGTTATTCAATGTTAAACGCGCTAAAGTGCCGGAGGGGCGAAGAAAAGCAGGAGTTTGTTTCTGCCGCCTGTGCTTTGCATGTTAATGGAGTCGCGCCGGCGATGTTTATAAGTGCGAGCGCCCCACACACACACACACACACTGACACACACACACACACACTGACACACACACACACACACACACACACTGACACACACTCGTGCATCCGCTCACGCAGGAAGCGTGCGCGGTGAAACGGTCAAGGGTGCTGCTGCTGCTGTTGCAATCGAGCAGTTTGTGTGTGTGTGTGTGTGTGCGTGTGTGTGTGTGTGTGTGCGTTTTTTTTTGTTCTTGAGAGCGAAGGAGAAAAAAAATAAAGGACGCGGCGAGGGATCAGAGCCTCGTTCTCCGGCTGACTGAGCAACAGCGTTTAGCTTTATTAAATCTGAGCTCTTTTCCCCCCCGAGAACGGCTAAATTAAATTGTATATGTAGTCGTACAGCGTGCGAGGCGGCGGCGGCAGTGGCGGCGGCGAGGCCACCGGCGAGGAGCCGTGTTGTGCCGCAGATCAGCGCAATCAAGGGCCTGCTCGCTTTGACCTTGGAGGAATAACAACATTATGTGTGTGTGTGTGTGTGCGTGTGTGTGTGTGTGTGTGCGTGTGCCACTGTGCCAGTTCAAACACGGTGTGTCTGACACCACGTAGTGATGCTATGCTAGCGCTGCACGAATGCTACCTAGCGAAAGAGCGCCGGCAATTTTGGGTCTGTCTCATTCCGTCACTGTTTGTTGTTGTCGTCGCTCAGTTTCCAGACAGGAAGTGACGGATTGCCTTCCTGTCAGCCGACTGTTCAGAATTCTGGCTCGTCTGTTCGTGTCGACCTCCCACAAACTGCGTTTTTTTTTTTTTTTGATATCTTTCAATTTGATTTCTAGCGTTCTTTTTGAACTCCTGGAAGATCCTGGGTCACGTCGAAGTGCCTGGAGTAGTGTGGGAATTTTCAAAGTAACCCACCAGCCTCATTCTAGTCACAGCCAGATGGGCTGAAGATGAATTTTAAAAATCAAAAAGTCATCGTCCTGTCGGTCGCGATGCGAAGACGTGGAACCCGAGCGGAGCGATCGAACAGCGAATCAGAAGCTTCGGGAACAATCAGCTGTTGCCATTTAGATCCAGAGGCGGCCTCGCTGGGCGGCCCGATGGAAACATTTTTTCCCTCTGGCCGGCGGAGAGCGATGGTAAACAAGTCATCAGTCGGACTCATTTTGAAAGAACGGCGGAGAAAAGAGGCTGCGCTGCCCTGAGAGGACGCAGAGAGGTGCTGTAACACACCACGCTGGAAGGAATCCTGAGGCCCTTCATTACCGCCCACCGTCCCTCCAGGGATTTCTCCTCCTCCTCCTCTTCCTCTTCTCCTTCTTCTCCTCCTTCTCCTCCTCTTCTCCTTCTTCTCCTCCTCCTCTTCCTCCTCTTCTCCTCCTCTTCCTCCTCTTCTCCTCCTCCTCTTCCTCTTCTTCTCCTCCTCCTCCTCTCCTTCTTCTCCTCCTTCTCCTCTTCTCCTCCTCCTCCTCCTCCTCTCCTCCTCTTCTCCTCCTCCTCCTCCTCCTCTCCTTCTTCTCTTCCTCCTCTTCTCCTCCTCCTCCTCTTCTCCTCCTTCTTCTCCTCCTCTTCCTCCTCTTCTCGTCCTCCTCCTCCTCCTCTCCTCCTCCTCTCCTCCTCCTCCTCCTCTTCTCCTCCTCCTCCTCCTCCTCCTCTGCGAGCTCTGGGAAATCTTACTTCCTCCTTTCTAACGAGCTGGAGACGGCCAAAGCGTCTTCAGTGATTGGGAAAGGCGCTCTTTTCTCTGATTGAGTCAAACTTCAAACTTCACGTCCGAGGTTTTCAAAGTTGAGCATTTAAATTTGGTGTAAAAAGTGGCTGGCGTGAGCGTCTCTGTTGGGGGCGACTGGAAATATTCTGGCTGGGACAAGAAATTGGTTATTTTATTTATTTACTTATTTATTTATTTATTTATTTATTTATTTATTTATTCAAAAAATAAGTTGCACAAAAGCAGGAAATAAATATTAAGTCCTTTATTTACCTATGATTGTTGTATTCAGGAAACATAAATGCCAGAGTGGTGCTGACTGTCAATGAGAAATCCAGGACCCCGGTCCATTTTGTCGGCATGAAAATGGATTTAAAAAAAAAAATAATAAAAAATAAAAATGAAAAGAAAGTCTGTTAGTAAATAAGCTGTTTACTCTCATGGAGGTTTGAGGGAAAAGAAGCAGGAGAAGAATATACCGAACCTCCACGGAGGTGTTGAAGTCCTGCTCGTCCGTCTTGTGAAGCTCCCTCACGCAGAGTCTTGCAGTTTGTCGGCATTATTGCTTTTTTTTTTTTTTTACTTGAATTACCGGCCGTTGCAGTCAAGGTCAAGGAAGGTCCAAGCCTGCCGTATATTATAAATTCTAATCTTTCGCTCCCTGTAATCTAGTCTTTGACTGCTGCGTCCTGGTCTTGGAGTTCCTCTGGGATTTCTTTTTTTTTTTTTTTTTTTACCGCTATCATAATAACCCCAAAAAAAAAGCATCTCGGTAGATACGTAGATCACGAACACGATCCATTAGAACTGCGTATCTGATCGTATCGGACAGTTTTTTTTTTTTTTATTCTTTTTTTATTCAAAGGCATAAATTTGATGTCGCCGGGATAACAGGAAATAATCTGTGTGCGTTGGAGAATCAGTTTAACCTCGGTGAAGCCGCTGCGTCTCGCCAGATTTCTTTTTGCTCTGATAACTTCATTGGCTGAGATTTCCCACCGCCGGACGTTGGCATTGATAATCCACCCAGAGCCCAGACGGAGGTTTTCCCCACAGCCAGCAGCAGCCGCTGCAGGAAGTGATCCGTCCCGACGGCCGCCCTCTGGCCCCTCCCCTTCCCTTCAATTAGGCCTTTTATTCCCGGCCAATCGTTTCAATGTAACGCTTCCACTCACACAAGTGAGCCGCGCTCTCTCCTCCAGTGAATATTTATGGCACGTCCCCCCTCCCCCCTGCCCCCCCACCACCACCTTCCTCCTCCTCCTCCTCCTCCCTCCCTCCAGACCAGACAATTTGGACTTCATCAATATGTATTTCCAAGGACTTTCTGGAAAAGGCGCTTCAAAAGGAACTTCATCAAGGATTCCTTTTGTCTTATCGCGAGCCGCCGCCGCCGCCGCCGCCGCCGCCGCCACGGCTGCCTGGATTTCTTTCTTTTTTTTTTTACGTACATCAATAAATTATTCCTCTCAGGGTTGGCGTGATGTCTCACTCAAAGAAACTCCTCGCCGGGCGCGGGGGGGAGGACGGCGCCGTGACATCCATCCCGCCGCCGCAGCACAGAGTTTATTTTTTAATGTTTTTTTTTTTTTTTTTTGCGAGTCCGACGGGAGAACAAAGGTGCTATTAATCCACCGCCTGGGTTGTGTGTGTGTGTGTGTGTGTGTTAAGTTTTACCCACAAGGCCTTGCAGCGGAGGCGGTCACATTAGAGGAAGCGGCCTACTGGTTTCCTCATGGTCCGGTTCGGTTGATTTCCCAGGTTCTGCTTCCTGTCGCTCTCACCTGAAGACACTGTGAGTCTCCTCCGTCCGTCTTGAGAAGCTCCAATCTGTCCTGCAAGTGCACACAGTTGAGAGACGGCTTTATTAGCACCGCTGCCTCACAGCAGGACGGTTGAGGGTTCGATTCCTGCCCTGGGGCTTGTTTGAATGTTCTCGCTGTGTCTGCTGGCTTCTCTCCAGGTTCTCCAGGTTCTCCAGGTTCTCCAAACATGCATGTGAGGTGCATTGGAAACTCATCATAACAGCAAAAAAAAAAATATCAGATTTTTGAACTTTAATGGTCACAAAAGTGATTTGATCATAATAATAATGATAATAAATAAAATAAAATAAACTTTGATAACCAGAACCTCTGGGAGGAAACTGTGCAAACACGCTAAAAGCCCCTCAGAAAACTATTTTTCTTGCCTGACGTCCGCCTGCTCCGTGCGCTGGCAGTGATGGAAGTCGCGCAGTCTCAGTGGACTGGAAGACGGATAGCAGCAGCGATCTTATCGACACGGAGCGCCGCAGCGTTCTGGCTGTCGAGCCGGCCCTGTTTGTCATCGGCGCCGTGACGAGCTCGCCGCTGATCCGGGAGAGGAAGCGCCGGTTCCATTTCTGCTCCGGCCGCGGTGAAACATGGGAAATATGGGAATAAATATGCAGGAGAAACTTTATTTAAAATTAGAATCGGGGGGGAAAAAAACAAACAAAATAATCCTGTGGCCATCAGAAGTCCAGTGGACTGAAAAGTGGACAAACTGGCTCAAAGCAAGCGGGACTGAACTGGACCGAACTGAGTCAAACAGAAGTGGGCAGGACCGGAGAAGCTTCCTGTTGATGGGAGTGTTCTCAGTGAGCTGTGCGGATGCTGACCTGATCGCTGGTTGGTCCGCCCGCCTCCTCAGATCCGGCCAGTTGATGGTGTTTCTTTGTGAGGAGAGGCGGTCTGGGTGGAACCACATCACGGCTGGGCGGAGCCGTCTGCAAGGGGGAAAAAAAAAGATTGAAAACCAGAAAACTGTGTTTTCCTTTCAGCGGGGAATTATTTTTTTTTTTCCTGGGAAACATTTTGGCCGGCGATGTGTGGACCGGCTCTCTGAAAGCAGAGACCGGAGGTCAAGGAGGTCGCGCTGGCTCCGCCCACTCTGCCGCAGACAGTAACGGGAGCTTTAAACCTCAGAGCCATGTAACGACTGTCTGGCAACAAAAGACCGGGTCCAGGTGTCGGTTTACTGAACTGGGAGGCGACCGCTGCGAGGAGCTCCCCACTTCCTGTTGGGTATATTGTATTCTATCTCTCTCTCTCTCTCTCTCTCTCTCTCTCTCTCTCTCTCTCTCTCTCTCTCTCTCTCTCTCTCTCTCTCTCTCCCGCTCGCTCCTCGTGTTTCACGCAGTCATGTGATCAAACATTCCAAAGCCACGCCAGGCGATGCCAAGACGCCTCGAAGGCGGCGAATCAATAGCTGGCCCTCGTCTCCAGTTTCACTTTTAGCAACTTCACCCTGGAGTTCCGGAGGTGGAGAACTGCAGGGAACGACTGAGGCAAGGCAGATGGATGAGTGGACGCATGATGGATGGATGGATGGATGGATGAGGATGGATAGATGAAAGATGGATGGATGAGGATGATGAATGGATGGATGGATGGATGGATGGATGGATAGATGAAAGATGGATGGATGGACTGATGGATGGATGGATGGATGGATGGATGGATGAAAGATGGATGGATGGATGGATGGATGATGGATGGATGGATGGATGAGGATGGATGGACTGATGGATGGATGATGGATGATGGATGGATGGATGATGGATGGATGGATGGACTGATGGATGAGGATGGATGGATGAGGAGGGATGGACTGATGGATGGATGATGGATGGATGGACTGATGGATGGATGGATGGATGGATGGATGGATGGATGAGGATGATGAATGGATGGATGGATGGATGGATGGATGGATAGATGAAAGATGGATGGATGGACTGATGGATGGATGGATGGATGGATGGATGGATGAAAGATGGATGGATGGATGGATGATGGATGGATGGATGGATGAGGATGGATGGACTGATGGATGGATGATGGATGATGGATGGATGGATGATGGATGGATGGATGGACTGATGGATGAGGATGGATGGATGAGGAGGGATGGACTGATGGATGGATGATGGATGGATGGACTGATGGATGGATAAGGATGGATGGATGAGGATGGATGGACTGATTCCGACATCAAGTTAGCAAACAAGAGGTTAGCAACAGATGCTATTGACAAAACCTGCATTAAAACTGAGACTCAAACCTCGGCCAAACAGGCGCAACATTACGATGATATTTTCTTCTCCTCCTAAATCCACAAAACCCTTCAGCCAATCAGAGCCTCTGGGTTTTTAGTTTTTTTTAGTTTTTTTTTAGTTTTTTTTCGCAGCTTGTCGAGGCAACAAAGGAGCCGCCGGCTGATGCAAGCGCTCGTCTGGTTTCTGCTGCAGACACTCTGACCGAAAGTCAATTGATTTTTTTTTTCTTTCCCCCCTCCAACAAAACAAGCTCTCATTGCATGTGTGTGTGTGTGTGTGTGTGTGCGTGTGTGTGTCTGTGTGTGTGTGTGTGTTTGTGTGCGTGTGTGTGTGTGTGCGTGTGTGTGTTTGTGTTCGTGCCTGTGTTGGCATGCGTGCCATTAGCTGCCGAGCACCGAGTGGCTGCTGCTGCTGCTGCTGCTGCTGCTGCTGCTGCTGCTGCTGCTGCAGGGCCGCAGAATAAATCAGCCGTCCTGCTTTTTAAAGGAATCCGCTGGCGGCTGCCGCGACGAGCTCCGACTTCAACCACTTCCCACGTGTTGTTGTTGTTGTTGTTGTTGTTACTGTGTGCATATATAATATATATATACATATACACATATATATATATATATATATATATATATATATATATATATATCATATATATATATATATATCATATATATATATATATATATATCTTTCAATGACATCATCTTAACTTGTATTTTAGGGGGGGCAGGGGAGGGGGGGTTGGTTTCTGGAGCAGCAGCAGCAGCAGACGGTGAATCCGCCTCCGGTGGAAATAGACTGTGAAAAAACACTTTATCTCCCGGTCCGATAACGTCCGTCGGCTGGAAAAGCAGTCGGCCGGTGCTTTTATTTGTTTATTTTTTTGGCTTTCCTCCAGGAAGCGGCTCAACCGGGAAACTGTAAAGTTTTTAAAGACATGCGGCCGTAGTACATGGAGACAAAAAAAGTAACTCTTGGACGTTCGCCCGGACCAATCAGCACCCAGGAATCCCTCTACTCACCCTCGCCCCCCCGCCTCCCCCGCCCTTCCCTCCCCACCACCACCAAAGATAAATACATTCTCTACAGGAGGGAATAACAAGACATTCCAGGTCATAGACGGTGTTAAGATGATGTTTTTTTAAAAAAAACAAACTTTTTTCACTTAAACTGAAGCGAGAAAAAAATCGATAAAAATGCCCTCTCCCTCTCTCCTCCCTCTCTCCTCCCTCTCTCCTCCCTCTCTCCTCCCTCTCTCACTCGTGATTGGCCCGCCTCCCGTCATCCCCGCAGCCTGTTCCCTCCTTCCTGTTTCTCTCTCTCTCTCTCTCTCTCTCTCTCTCCCCCCTCGCTCGTCCCGAGGGCTCCGTCACGCCCGGCTGAACTCTTCGCACGAGCTCACGCACGCACACACACACACACGCACGCACGCACGCACGCACAACCTGCGAGCCGCCGCTGCCGCCGCCCACGACGCGAGCAGCGTTTCATCACATCCGCCCTGAGTGCAGGTTTGACCTCTTTACCTTTGACCGCAGGCGCCAAGTCTTTCTTCTCCTCCTCTTCCTCCCCTTCCTCCCCTTCCTCCCCTTCCTTCCTGCTGCTGCTGCCGCAGCTGCTTTTTAAAGCGGCGCTGCAGCCGAGGATGAAGTTTGTTTTTCCTCCCCGACGAGATTCATGAAAATTTATTCAAAGTGAAAAAGTAAAGCCACTTAGCGCTCATAGGGCCTTGGAAAATTAATGCGTCACTCCATGAGAAACGCACAAATGAGCTAACACACACACACACACACACACACACACACACACACACACGCACGCACGCACGCACGCACACGTTGCGTCTCTTGAGGAATGAATTATGAGTGTGCATCTCGGCGGCGGCGGAGCTCTGTGACAGAAGCGTTAGCGGCGCTGCTTTCCGTTAAACATTTAGCACCCCTTTCCCCCTACCAGAACCCCCCCCCACACACACACACACACACACACACACCCAGTACCTCCTCCCAACTCAATTATGTATCAAAGTGATTGTTCGCCGCTGAACACCTTGTTCAGCGTCTCCGAGTCTGATCAGCAGCTGGCGGCGAGCTGTTGGGGGGGGGGCGTGGCGCTCGCTAACGGCGCTCGCTAACGGCGCTCGCTCGCCGCCGTCGATCCACAGGAAGTTGAGTCGGACTTGAAGAAGCAGCGGCGGTTGAGGGGGAAATAGGGTGGGGCTTAAAAGACTTCAACCAAGTGGCTGTAGCTCCGCCTCTTCCCCCACAGAGGACTCTGATTGGCCCGTTCCTATTGAACCATCCCGATCTTCCCTCAGTTGACTTTTTCTCTACGTCTCTTTGTAAGGGGTTCATCTCTGAACGCTGACTCGGGCGACCTCTGACCTCTGACCCCTGACCCCGCGGGCACTTGTTTCACCTGCAGAGCCGTGTCCTGATCTGTGCTGCAGGTCACTAGATTATAATTGTTGGTACTCTATAATGTTGACTTGAGTCTATATTTTAAATGTATGTATTCATTATTGTTATTATTACATTATTATTATTATTCATTATTATTATTCCAGCTATTGAAATGAATAAAAATTGATCATACATTTATAAATGAACATATGAATTAACAATAAATGAATCATCCTTCAAAATATGGCTCTTTATTTTAAAATGAATGAGGCGTATGATATGAAATTCAAAAATATTTAAATTTCATTTTGCATCCAATTCAATGTAAAATGTACTCACATTTCATCACTGACTACTCACACATTTGCTCATGTATTTTTCAAAAATAATGTAATTCCGAGGACGTAAAACTGTCTCCTCCGGTCATTAATATAATAATAATAATAATAATCACTTTTTAAAAGAAGTCTAAAAGAAAAAGAAAAAAAAGTACAACTTTGGTTGTCATTTTTCCGTTCATTATAAACAATAAACATCCGTTCATGAATTTGCTCTATTTGCTTACTTAAAAATACACAGTATTTATTCACGAGTCAGGATTCCTCTGACACACGGAACGATGAACAAACAGGGAATATGAATGACAAATATAAAACACCTGCCGGGGGGTGGGGTGGGGTGGGGGGCGGGTTGGGGGGTGGGGGTGGGGGTGGACCAGCACGAGTCTCCTCATTAAAAAGATGAAATCTAATAAAGTGTAATTATTAAGGGGAGATGCGGCTGGTCGGCTCTCCTTCTGTCACTCCAATATTTATGTGTTCCCACTTCAAAAAATAAATAATCACACCGGCGCCTCCAGGAGGCTGAAAATCCTGCTGCTTTTAATAAAGCGCAGCAGCCGCACCACCAAACGGCTCTTTGCGGATGATCAGATGATTATGTTTTTTTTGTTGTTTTTGTTGTTTTCACTTCCATTGTGAGGCACCAGGAGGAACATTTTCAACAAACACACTCTGACTCTTCACTCGGCAGCCTGAAGGCCAAAACAGCCTCAGCTGCTGCTGCTGCTGCTGCTGCTGCTGCTGCTGCTGCTGCTGCTGCTGCTGTGGGTTTCTCTCTCCCGGCGAAGGTGGGACCCCCCCATCCTCCCCCACCCAACCACACACACACCGTCAGTCAGTTTGGAGGCGGGGAGCAGCTGAGCCTCGGTCGGCCGGCGGCTCAAAGTGTTTTCTGATCTGCTGTTTCACCTCATTGGACTCTTTGAACGGCGGCGCAGGAAGTGATTGTTCTGACGCCAGCGCTTAGAACTGGAACACAATGGTAATTTAATATGGTGTGTGTGTGTGTCTGTGTGTGTGTGTGTGTGTGTGTGTGTGTGTTTGGCTGCCTCCGATCTCGTTCCGCTCTCTTTCCGACATCTCCTCCCAGTTTCCTCGGATGGATTCCCGGCTCCATGGAGCTTCAAAATGTCAACGTCCGCTTAGTAAAAAAAATGGTCGGAACGTCACGAAAAATCAACTTTCGGTTGGACTGTTAGCATTTAATGTTAGCATGAGCCGTTCATTGAGAAAATTCGCACCGGACCTGCAAAACTTCTGATTATAACTGCGTTTCTGAACCGATCCGAGGCTGAAAAAAAGGAAGAAAAAAAAAGCTCTCCGACGTTGGCGAGGAGACGTCGTACGACGTCGGACTCGGAGAAATCGCAGGCGTGAACGACGGTGGCGAAGCGTAATAGTTTTGTGTCTCTCTTTTTCCTCTAATTGTTCATTGTTCATTTTGTTCTGTTGAGGCGTCCGTCTTGAAAGCAGACCCCCCTGCTGTTTCATGCTTGATTTATTTATTTATTTTTAAAAAAAAAATTTTAAATCCCCACAAACACCCACACACGCCGGTTGCTCTTTTCTCTTTCCTTTTCGTTCCTCTCGGCTCATTTGGTGAAAACTGTTGCGTGATGCTTCCAGAGCCGATGATCTTTAACGTGACGGCCGCACGCGAAACACTTCTGGAGCGCCGCCGCCGAGTTGTTGTTGTGCATCCTGCAGCGAAAGCCGATTGTATCGCGGCTAAGCTGACTTTTTTTTTTTTTTTTTTTTTTTTTTTATCCGACTTTCTGGCAACTCTTCCGGCAGATTGAGAAGGAAATTTGCATTAATGAGATCTTTGAGAAGGAAAAATACTCCGCGGGATGAATATATTAAAGAGGGATTTCTTTTTTTTTCTTTTTTTTTTTTTCCCGAGAACAACATCCTTGAGACGGATGTTTGAACAGGAAAAGAAGGGCAGTCGTCTGAGTTTAACGCCGTCTCGGGACGCAAATAAACCCGCCTGTTGCTGGTTGACACCTGTTAAACTTTTTTACACGTGGAGCGCCCCCTGGCTGCAGCTCGCAGCACATTCCTGCCCTCCTTTTTTTTTTTTTTGGTGGTGTTTTGGTGTTTATTTGCGTTTCCTGCTTCCTCCTCCTGCGTCGTCTTTGGCTCCTCTGTTCCTCTATGTAGCCACTCCCACTCCAGCCGTTGAGTTAAAAACTACCACAAACTCCCAAAACTCAGTGTTTGCAGTGTGTGAGTGTAACAGACGGCTGAGAACCGTCCACCTGCTACAGCGGAGCTGGTCGCGAACTTTGGGAAGGCGTGTCGTCCGGCGCTGTTGTGCGTCGTCGGGGAATGGGGGTGGGGTTTGGGGGGGGGGGGGGTGGTTTAGGGAAGTGCGACGCGTGACGGCGGCAGCTGCCCAGGAACTCTGAGCGAAGTCAATGATGTGAGGGCGATGAGATAATAATGACATAAGTGAGGCGATAATGGCGGCGATTATCATCAGATGGTGACGGAGCAGCAGCAGCAGCAGCGGCAGCGGCGGCGGCAGCGGCGGCGGCGGCAGCGGCAGCGGCAGCGGCGGCGGCGGCAGCGGCAGCAGCGGCAGCGGCAGCGGCAGCAGCGGCAGCGGCAGCGGCAGCAGCGGCAGCGGCGGCAGCAGCAGCGGCAGCAGCGGCAGCAGCAGCAGCAGCAGCAGCAGCTCTTCCCAGGATTAGCCTTGTACAGAGGTTTAACATCCACCGAGCAGCTCGGCGTGAAGGAGCCTCAGTGACAGTGACGTCTTGGCCAATGACACAACCCTCACACAATAATCTGTGTAACACTGAAACTGAAACATCCACGCTAATTTGCCGTCAGCTGAGTGTTCCTGTTTCAATAGTTTGTTTTTTTTTCATCCATAGAGGAAGCTTATTGGTTACACAATCTGTTGAGGGTTAGGGAACATTGGAAAAGACTCACAGTCGTGTCGATGTTTTCAAGATGGACGGGCCAGATTGCAGTTTTCACTGCTTTTTGTTTTTGTTGTTTGTTGTTTTTTTTTTTTTTTAAGTCAGCTGCGGCACCGGCGGAGGCGGGGGGTGGGGGGGGCGACACCCTCTCAGAAACAAAGAAAAGGTTTTTGTATTTTGACTTGATGCCCAAAAAAATGTTTTCTGTAACGAAGCAGGACTTTACGTCCGTCCTTCCTCTGCAATTTTATCTCTTTAAAACAGTTTATGTATATATATCGTCTATATATAGTATATATAGTATCGTCTTATATAAACATATATACTAAACTTCCTGCCACGGGAGCTTTTTTGATGAGTCACTGAGGTCACCCCAATAAAAAAAAAAAAAAGAAAACAGGAAGCCACCTGAGACGAGGCAGCTGCGGTCGGCGCTGGCGGGTTTCCTTCTGCACGGCAGAACAAACATCAGCATATGAAACAGGGACGGCAGCCTTCAATAATGCATGGCTTCAAATGAGGGAGCTCGTTCTGCAGAGGAGCCGTTCTGCTGCCTCAGTCTTTAGAGAGAGAGCGACCGGTTTGAAAAGATTTTTTTTTTTTTTTTTTTTTTTGTCCTTTCATGTCACATCAAGATCGACGTCCACGTGCAGACGCGGACGCTGCAACAGCGACCGTGTTCAAAGCAGGAACAGCCACATTGGTTCTGGAATTCTGGCACATCCGTCTTGAAAACATCCCACTTTTGAGCCTGAATCACCAGAACGGCAGCAGATTTAGCCCTCTGATTTACTTTGTTGGACCTTCCGCATGTGTAGACGGAGACAAGGGGGCGGAGCCAACTCTACAGGTGTGGTAGCTAACCTCGGACAGACCATCAGTGCCCTTTGTGACATCATCATCAGCAGGAGGATGGAAGGAGTACGCTGACAGGTCATTGACTCAGAGTACTGTTTGGAGAAGCTTGTTCTCAACCCAAATCACGTCCTCGCTAAGCCCCGCCCACCAGACGTCCTTGACTCCCTGCAATTCTTTTCGGGAGAGTCGGCGCTCCGACTCGCACTCGGCCACGTCTGCAGCCGCGGTCGGTGCGAGAGCCGCTGACAGGCCGGTGATGAGTCTCCGCCCGGCGCCCGTCAACAATAAACATGCCTGGCTGCTCGCTGTAAGCGCGGACGCTCGCCGTGAGCAGCGGCCTCATCTTCACTGCTACGCTTTTTTGTCTGAGGATGCTCGACGCTGGCGGAAAATTGAACTCAGTCTGTCTCTCCGTCTGTCTGTCTGTCTGTCTGTCTGTCTGTCCGCGACCTTGCTGAGAGTCAGAAGCAAAGTAGCGTGTAGCGACGAGACGTTTCCTGTCGGCCCACTGAAAACACTTTCAGGCTTTTTTCACAGAAAAGTTGTGGGGGAAAAAAACAAACTCAGAAAGAAATATTTGCAATTGCAAAAGGTTACGAAATTAAATTTGAGACATATAGCTAGATAGATAGATAGATAGATAGATCGATCGATAGATAGATAGATAGATAGATAGATAGATCGATAGATAGATATATAGATAGATAGATAGACATATAGCTAGCTAGCTAGATAGATAGATAGATAGATAGATAGATATATAGATAGATAGATAGATAGATAGATATATAGATATATATATATATATAGATAGATAGATATATAGATGGATAGATATATAGATGGATAGCTAGATAGATAGATAGATAGATAGATAGAAATTCTATTCATAATTGAATTTAATGCATTTTGCAGAACATGACTTCAACCCTGCAACAAAGAT